>NW_015091072.1:4617734-4645682 GCF_001431845.1 Calidris pugnax
CCTCCCCGCCACCTCCTTCAAGCCTTTTCTTTTGCTTGCTTTTTTTGTGCTTCAAGCCACTAGTGTTTGTGGTTGCTTGCACATAGAAATCCCTGCTGTACCAGCCTTGTAAGCCTGCATGCATGCACACATATACACACACATAGGTAAATATATAAATAAAGAATATATATGTACCCTATCTGGCCTACTCTGTGCCTCACAGTCGTGCATTCACAGTGAGCTGCACACTTAGAGGGTGTCTCGCTCTGACTGACTGTATTCACCACACACAGAGCGCTCTTCTCTCACTCTCTTGTGCGTATTGTAGTGCACAAGTGCCGTGCACAGACATATACCCAGTCACAGCATCCTCAGTTCTCCTTAGCTGCTACTTTTACACAGTCTTGCATGTACTATCCTCTTCTATTTTACATCTACTAAGCAAATTCCCATACAGGCATGCTCCCTGTCACACACGCTTTCTGTTACAGCTTCACACTTACCTGTCACTACTACAAGCACTCACTATGCAATCCCCCATTTTTCTGCCACCCTCTCACATTTACCAAGTGCTCCTTTTCATACATTCTCACTTCTTCCGTTTCTGGGTTGCATACACATGCTTTTCACTGTCACATATTTTCTCTCAGACTTGCATTCTCTGAACTCTGGATTGCAAATCCGGCACCAGCACCTTCCAGCTGACTTGCTTGCTGTGAAGTGGCTATTTCTGGCAGGGGAGGAGGATTTTTTCCAGCACATAGGATGTACGTGGGGTGAGAGGAGAACCAGTACTTGTGTAACATACAGTAGCTAATGTCAGCAGTGAAGTTGGTGGCTTGATACGAACTTCCCTCTGCTCTGGAGGAGTAGGCACAGACCTGTCAAGGAAGATGGACACTGGCAAATCACATCGACTCTGTACATTGCCTCTCTCTGATGCATGTTTCCCAGCCAGCAGTCAATGGCGCTTGCTCCACAGAATTTTTCCAAGTCACAAGCCTTCCCCGAGTTGCAAGCAGAGCATCCTGATGCTAGCACAACTAGGAGCTGGTTTAGTCCTTTCTTATAGCTGTACCTTATGCCAGGCTACAGGCATTTACAGGCTTTTACCTTCTGTTTTAGTGAGTTACTACTGCCATGGTTGTATCAGCCACATCTATTCCGATTTTAAAGGCATCGGGGAAGGTCCTTTGAGGGCTGTCTTAAGAGGTACCCTCTGAGAAGGCAGAGGAAACACAGTTGCCTTCCCTGGTTTTTGGGATGGGGTGGAGGTGATTTGCAGACCTGGAGCTGCTTTTTCTACTGCTCCCAAACTTCAAATCTGATGTAAACCAGACCCAGTCTGCTGCTGGATCTCTTTTCGTAGCCAGCACTAATTTCCTTTCTCTGATGTGGAGGGTGAGAGGATAGGACAGCAGGAATATTGGAGCATAGGAGGAACAGGGCACCTCGCAAGCAAGCCTGAAGATACCTGAAGGAGTTAAAAGGGGGTGGGAAAGTATCATGCCTTAAAAAAAACCCATCAAACAAACAACAAAAAACACAACTGCTTATTTCAAATTAATTGTTATTCACTGAAAGCTGTGGTAACAAGCCTTGAACACTCCCGTAGCCCTGCTGAGCAAAACTCTGTGGAGCTCTTACCCTAGGAACCCGCAGTGGTGGCTCTGACAGGCGGTGACCCCCGTCAGGCCGCTTCCCAGTGCTTTCTGAGCGCATCCCTCCGGAGCCAGCCGGCTGAGCCTGCACCCCTGCAAGCCACCCAAAACTCGCCCGTGCCTCCTCTCCCCCTTTTCCTCGCTGTCCACTTGGGGGTGTACCGGGGAACGCAGAAGCAGCTCCTCGTCTTTTGCTGTTCTCCCAAAGCCACCCAACGCAGGGTGGGGGTGAAGGGGAGCGATACTGGTGCTGCTGGGCACGGCCGAGCTGGGGCTGAATTGGGGAGGAAGGAAGGGGAACAGGGGAGGAACAGGGGAGGAGGCCGAGCTGAGGCTGGCAGGAGAACCTGAGGGCTCCGCAGTGCCAAGTGGCCGACACCGGCTGCCTCCTCCCGTGCCCCTGCCGGGGGACACGCAATGGGGTTGCCTGTCCCCTGCCTGCCTGGGCTTGGGGGCTTTGGCACAGAGACAGGCTTTGCTCCTTCTCCCCTAGGTTAGCAGCTCCGAGCCCTCCACAGAGGATTTTTTCTCCTTTTTTTTTAATTTCTTTTTTTTTTTTTTCTAATCACTATGTTTCCTTTATTTTGCGGGTTCAGGATTCTCGTGTTCCTCTGCTGCTGTGCTTCCAGGCTTCGTTGGGAGGCAGGTGGCTCGGAGGTGGGATGGTTGTTCCTCCAGCATGGTGCCCTGGCCTTCCTGCCCTGTGGGGGCTGGAGGACTAAAAGTACCTACACACCCCAGCGCCACTGGTGGGTGGGATTTTCTAGTGGCGTGCTGCAGTTTTTCCCTCGAATGGATTCATTTTTTAGCGTGGTGTGCCTCATAGCTTCTGATAAAGATCAGATTCTTGACTCGGACTCAAAAGCTGAATTTTTCTTTTCCTTTTTTTTTTTCCCCAAGTCAAAAATTAGATGCGTGGGAATGGGGAGGAGAAGAAAATTATTTGGGGCTATCAAAAATTGCATTTTAATAATGTAGAAAAATTTTGTGTTGATGTTGTCACTTTTACTTACTATTACTCTAACTTCACTGTCAATATGAAAGTAATTTTGGTCCCCCCCCAAGCATTTTATTTAAAAAATGAATGCCTTGACAAATTATACATTTTCTTCAGCATTGCTTTACATTGAAAATTCTTCTAAACAAATTCTTTCCCTTGAAAAATAACAGCTGTTCCAAATCAGCAATTTGCTAAAAAGTCCCAGCTTGTTTTAATGAACCTCCCCTACAACCCCACCTCATTGGTTAATTGCAGATTTTGTGTTAAAAAAAAAAAAAAAAGTTACCCCCAGAGTCAATTTAGCAAAGTAGATGCTTTAGAAAAGGACATGCAGAACTGGTCTGCATAGTACAGACAACGTTTATTTATAATGTATTTTTTGAGCTGCTCAAGGGTTTTCATAAATGGGGAATGAGTCTGATGAAAGAAGTCACAGAAGCACTCGGGTAAGTGGAGTAGGATGCTCTATGTTGGTACACAGCACAAATGTTATCTCTAAAGTCTCATATCTTATAACGTTACTGGGCAACGCGGGTGTGAAAAATGATGTGTTTGTTAATGCGCAAGGTTTGTACAATCTATATGGATGGAAGCGTGTACCCAAGTGTTTCTGTGCTGATAATGTGTAATGGATGGGGAGAACAGAGGGAGGAGCACGAATGTATGTGTGTGAGAGTGGTGACATTGTGGTGAATGGGTAACAGCGTGGGGTGATTGTGATGCAGTTGGATAACATTTAGATATTGCTCACTGGAGAAAAAAGGACTTTTCCTGAATATACTTCTCTTACTATCTGTTTTCAGCTCTCTCTATCAAATAAAGCAGGGGATGCTCTCACAGGCTGGGCTGTATTGATGAGGTAACAACTCACTCAGCTGCCTTGCATCCCCTTAAATGATTAAGAGGTTCAATATCTAAAACAAAACACTTTTATTGTAGCGTTAAGACAGGGAAGAGGTAAAGAAGACTTTTTATCTGCAAGTAGGGAGCATAAAAAAATATCCTGAGTGTTTCTTCTAGTGCTATCCCAGTACTGGTAGACCATTTGAGTCAATAATTACCACACCAGTATGGACCCATTTCTCCTACTTGTTATAAATCTCAGCACTCAGCTGCCTACTCAGGGGGCTCTATTATGATAAATATAAATTTACTTCATCTTTTTGTCTTAGAGATCTCCTCTCACACAAGGGCTTTACTAGTCTTGTAACAAATATTCTAGTCTCTGTTTGTGGGTGCTCCTCTTCAGCCTGTGAGCACTCACGCATACACTAGTGGTCTGAGGAGGAGACAAGTTCTTTAAGAGTTACTCTTTCCACCTCCTTTTTCACCTGCAAGCAAGAGAGTTCCTTCAAATCAGGGTGCAGGATATGGCTCCCACCAGCCTAGGCTGACAGCAGAGCCAGTGCTTTAGAAGTTCACATCCTTATTGTGTGTTGGCTGTGCCTGTGTAAGCTTCTGCATACACCAAGGCCTTTGCTTTGCTGGTGGGGACTGTCACCTTCTCTCAACAGATTTAACCTGTGCAGAAGTGATTTGCTCAGGAATGGGCTAAAGCAGGGATGTTAATGTGTGGGTGTCAATGGGATGTAGCCCCTGCAGCATCAGCTGTGTATTCTGTGCAGTTACCTGGAGAGGCTGGTGTGACTGGGCAGGCTGGTGAGGCAGTGCTGGTGATGAGGAGCTGTAGTGCTGCTTACTGACCTGTACCCTGTAAAGCAAAAACAGGTGGCAAAAGGTGATTAAGAGTGAATGCAAGGGAAGCCACCTTTTCTGGGCAGATCTGAATACCCGATGGGCTTCCTTGTGGAATAGGGTGAGCTGAGGTTGCTGGCTGACAGAGGTTGTTAAAGGACTGAATAATCTGAGTGAAATCCATAGTGGTACCAGAAAAAGGTATCCCAGAAGAATCTGGAGAAAATCTTCCATGTGTGCCTTTGAATATGTGAGCATGTGCTCTGCTGAAGATTATCTCCTTGGTGTGCAGAGTGGCTGCTGGGAAGATGTTGAGTTGTACCGTCTGCCGTTCCTATAGGAAGCATGAATCTTTGCCTCTTCAGTATCCCCTTTCTGTAAAGGTGTGTATGCCATAGGTCTTTGTGCCCTTCAGACTCAATCAGCAATGGCTTTGACAGGTGATGTGCTCTTCCTACTGTCAATTTATCTGGGGTAAAATCAAAAATATCAAGCACAGACTATCTCATCCCACTCTGAGAAGGAGTAGATAAGGGCAAGATAGTGATTTGTGTGGGTGAGCATGTGAGGCACAGCCTTCTCCTGGTGTCAGGGAAGGGCAAAAATCCCTGCAGGCAGCATGAAAAGGAAGAAGAAATGCTGGGAATTTCTGATCCTTACAGAAATGGGCAGGAGGGAAAAAGAGAAATCCAGGCTTGATTTTGTGCTGTGCCATTGCACTGTGATGCCTTGGCTGATGCTGGATGTCTTGGAAGCTGAGGCATTTCCCTGTGAGCTCCCTCCAGAAGGTTCTCTGCCAGTGGGGCAGCACTGCCCTGCTCTCTTGTGTGGAAGGAAAGAAAATAGCAGGGCAGGGGCTGCTGCTCTAATTTCTTTGAACCAAAGGAGTATTCTCTCTTGGTGAAGTCTTGCAGGGCCATACCTGGTGTCTTAAAGTTCATGGAGAAAATGCTGCATGACTCCACGTTGAGGGAAAACGGCCATTTACACTAGACCTGCTTACTGGTCACCCACAAGCACAGAACAGGATTGTGCTCCAGTTGTCAGCTGTAAAGGTATGAGACTTTGTTGAATGGCATCTCTGGGTGGAGATGGTTTTGGGGGCAATGCAAGGCTATACATATCAAGGCAGTCTGTTTTCTGAGGTTTTTGTTGTTTGTTGTTGTTTTTTTTTTAAAAAAAAAACAGAAACAATCAGAAGGTAGGCTTCAAAAGAAGGGTTTTGGCATAAACCAAAGGTAAGTATAATTGGAGCTGTGGGCTCCAATAGTCTGGGCTTTTGTGGTTCCTAGGTTATATAAAGCATCCAAAAGAAACTTCTCCAAAGATGGCTTGTTCTTGAGGTCTTGAAACCTGGTCTCTTCCCTATGGTCTGCCTCTGTGTGACCTCATGGGTGCAGGTTTCTTCATTTTTTCCAGGTTTCACTGAGATCTCCCACAGGAGTGGAGTGTGGCCCTCTCCATTCTCTGGTGCTATTGGGAGGAGGAACGTGTGGCAGTCAGATCATGACAAGGGGAATTAGGGAGGGAGCAAGCAAGGAGACAAATGGAAGGCTATGGAGCTTTCCAACCAGGAAATCAGTAGCACATCAGCATGTAGCCACTGGGATATGAGTATGCAGTGTAAGTGTGTAATCACACCTCCCTCCCCTCTGCCTCTTAGTGCTTACATTGATGGTGAGCTGCAAGCTGGAACCAATTAATCCTTACAACCTGCTAGGGCAATAACTATTAATATTCTTCTGCATGCCCTCTGGCTGCTGCACCTGCATGGGACCTGGCTGTGCTTGGCCCTCAGCAGTTGACCCAAAACTACATCAAGAGTGAGGGCAAAGGTCTTCCTGACCATGAGCCTTGCAGCCAGTACACTGCGTTACCTGACTTCCATTTGTGTGGGTGTTGAAGCTGCCTCTGTGGATATATACTTGAGTTTGCCCACAGGAAAGTAGGGTTATTTCAAGGGGCATCTGTGTGGGTTTTGATGTGTAAATGTGTTTAGTCTTGTGTTATTGTGGGTACATCTGCTTGTATGAGTATCTACTCTTTGCCTTGTAAATCTACTTTGTTGTACAATGGGATTGCTTATATCACAACATCCAGTTTTATTTATGCCTGTACGTGTGACCTGTGCATGAAGGTATGGCCAGAGGCCTCTGCATATATCTTCTTTGGCTTTTGGGAAGATGCACGTATGAAAAAGATGATGATGGTGGATATATATGTGCATGTACATGTGTTTGAAAGTGTGCGTATGACAGAAAACGTGTAAGTTGTGTGGTAAAGCTGCTTGTGCCATTTTAACAAATCTGGTTCAGAGTTGTGTTTTTGCAAGGGAGATGTTATGAAATATTAGCTCAGTAGGTGAATGCAGCATGATTACTGATAGGAATATCTGTGTAGCTATATATGCTTTTGGGGTGACCATTATTCATAGCAGATTTGCATCCTATCTTGACATGGCAAGCGATTGTTGCAGTGAAACAGAATTGTTACTGTGGCTTGGCTACCTCTCCTCATCTTTCTGTGATAGCCTCGGTGTAAGGTGGCAACTTAGTCACGCTTCAGTCACCTGGGCATGCAATACAATGTAGAGAGTGGAAAGGTAGATGTTTGACTTCTGCACTTTCAAGGGAGAGTTTCTGGAAATAGATAAAAGGAGGATTTCTTACATGCTGTACTGTTTTAATTATACCAACATATTAAGAAAAAATGGTACAACCTGACTGAGCCAACCCTCCTTACGTAGCTATGCTATTGTGTACTGATTGAGCAAGAGAGGTTGCTGGATGCAACCGGAACCAGCAAGTCTGCACTTCAGCTGCAGCTCTATTAACACAGCCTTTCTGGTTTAACTACCTCAAAAACACGGATTCTGTCCACCATAGCTGTGTTTTTTCAAGTCTTGCGTTTAGGAAGCTGAGTTAAAGCAGGATAGACCCTGACTGCAGGCATACCCCTGTGAGATGTTCTGCAGTTCTTCTAGATCTTCTGTAGAGGGAAGGAAACTATTTGTCTGAAAGAGTCTTTGTTCTGTACCAGGGTTAGGGCTTTTATTAACAGTAATTTCTCAGTGACTCAAAGAAAAAAAAGATCTTAATCATACTAGATAAGTGGTGTAAAAGCTACCTGTAGTCTAGGCCTGCTAAGAGAGGGAAGGTAGGAAATGGTGAGAGCTAAAGTGAGGGTACAGAACCTCTCCTCCATTTCCATGTAACCTGGGTGCCTACTGGTGACTGGTTTGTGTACTATCCAGCAGGCACAGAGCTGCAACAGATTGGGCTGCTAATGCATAAAATAAAATAAAAAAAGTAAGGCAGCAGCATGAGGTAAATGAGCTTTGGCATTGCCCCACAGGGACCTAGAAGTAAGGTCAGCAGTACAGTCTTTCTTCTCTTCTGGTCTGCTGTGTGCATAAAGGAAAGGAAGAAAAGGCCATTCTGGCTGGCCTTGCTCTGACTGTCCTGATGTAAAGCTTTGTAGCAGCAGGCTTTTCTTCAGGCTTCAAGGGACCTCACAAGACACCTGCTTGTAGGCTCTGCTCATTCTCTGGTCAACCTGAAAAGTCTCTGGTCTCATTCTCTCCCTCCTACTGCTGCCTGAAATAACCCAAACAGCCACAGAAAGCAGGAGACCTCCAAGGCTGTCCTGGGTGCTGAGCTGCTTTGGAGGAAAAATGGCAGTGTGAAAGGTGCTGGGAAGAGAGAAGACTTCAAGCCCCTGCTTTCTTTTCCATATACCAGGGATCTTTGGAGTGCCAGCCTTGAGGTTTACGCGGACCTGGGAATGTTATGTGAGAAGTCTGGGCCCTGCACTTGGGTCGCAACAACCTTGTGCAGCAATACAGGCTTGAGGGAGCGTGGCTGGAGAGCTGCCCAGCAGAAAAGGACCTGGGGGTGTTGGTCCTTTCCATCCAACAGCTGATGGAATATGAGCCGGCAGTGTGCCCAGGTGGCCAAGAAGGCCAATAGCATTCTGGCTTCTATTAGAAATAGTGTGGTCAGCAGGACTAGGGAAGTGTTTGTACCTTTGTACTCAGCACTGGTCAGGCTGCACCTTGAGTGTTGTGTTCAGTACAAGAAAGATACTGAAATGCTGCAGTGTGTCCTGAGAAGGGCAAAGAAGCTGGTGAGGGGTCTGGAGCACAAGTCTTATGATAAGCAGCTGAGGAAACTTGTATTATTTAGCCTGGAGAAAAGGAGGCTGAGGGGAGACCTTATTGCTCTTTATGACTTCCTGAAAGGAGGTTGTAGGGAGGTGGAGGTTGGTCTCTTCTCCCAAGTGACAAGTGAAATGACCTCAAGCTGTGCCAGGGGAGGTTTACATTGTTTATTAGGAAAAATTTCTTCACTGAAAGGGTGATCAAGCCTTGGAACATGCTGCCCAGGGAAGTGGTTGGGTCACCATACCTAGAGGTATTTAAAAGATGGGTAGATGTAGTGCTGAGGGACATGGTTTAGTGGTAATTTGGCAATGATAGGTTAACGGTTGGAGTTGATGATCTTAAAGGTCTCTTCCAAATACAATGATTCTATGATTCTAAGAGGCTTTGAAATTGTTACGGGGAAGGCTTAGGAGGAAACTTGATCTAGAAGAACCCTTCTTGTGGAGCTGCTATCTTTCTTTGTTGCCTTGGCTACCCCACAGATGTCCTGGAAGCTGGCAGGAACCTTGACAGGTTTCTTACTGATCCTTTCCTGAAATTCACCAGAAGCTTGTTGAAGCAAACCAAAAAGTTTTGCAGAATGTTTCTGCCTCACTGAATTGGCGTTTTTCTAATAAGGGGGAAAAAAGGTGTGTTGTTGGAAAAATTCCAACTTGAGTTCTGAGAACAGATTAAAGTATAAGTGCATAAAGGCTTTTCTGTGATGTGTTATTTTCTGCCATAAGATTACATCAAAGTCTCAACTATCACCTAAAACAAAAAAGTTCTTAAAATTATGGGATTTATAGGTGTGACAAAATCTTGAAAACATAACCTGAGTGCAGCCAGTAGCTGGTGTCTGTCTCAAGTCTGCAGACAGCCAGAAGAGCATCTGCAGGGAATAGAATTCTGTTTATTTCCATGGGGTGTTAGGTCTGACCTTCTCCTGCTAATACCTCTTTGGGAAAGGCTTTTCAGTACAGACAGCAAAGAGTGTGATAGTCCTGGCCCCCTCAACGAAGAGTTAGGTGCAGTTTTCCTGAGGGGAAAAAAGGTCAGGGAAACAGCTGTTGCCGTGCTTTCCCCAATGGCTCAAGAGTAAGAGCAGCCTTTTTTTGATGGGATCTACCACTGCTTGATGGGACTGGAACCTGAGGAACATACATCATGTGGAAGCGGTTTAGGTTATGTTGTGGATTGCATTTGTGTTGGACAGTAGGAACATTTGTTCAGTTTGGCTTGTGACCATTCCTGGATAGACTGGGAATTGTAAAATTGGAGAAAACAGTGGGGCAAATTCGCAAGAAGACTTGGTTAAGAGTTGTAAAGAGAATATAGATGTTCTCTACAGAATATCTACCCCAACTTTTGTTTGGAATTGGATTTCCTTGAAAGAGGACCAGCTACTCTTTACTGGGAAGGAGGGAATGTCTGCCGTGTTAGACTTGCATCATATAGTGATGCCATGTCTGAAAGAGAGAATGAGGATGTGCATGTGTCTGTGTGTGCGTGGCATGTGCAGGGCCTGTGCTGTGATCACCGGAATTACAGTCTAGCCAGATAACGAGCTGTTGTTGTTTACAGCACTTGGTTCCGGGCACTTCAATTCCAGAAAGATGTAAACAAAATTAGAGGGAATTCAGAGGATTGCAAGGAGAATGATTAAGGGGCTGGAGGGACTGACTTATGAGGAATGCTTGTGAGAGCTAAATATATAGCTGTTTTGGCTAAATGACTAAAGAGGAGCTATGCTAATGATTTAGGCATACTGGGAAGGCGTGAAGAATTGTCTAGTGTGGACTGAGAGCTAGAAGTGCCTCTCTTGGTAGAAAATTTGAAGGAGGGAAGAGAAAAAAAATTGGCAGGAGAGAAAAATACTTAATGGATGAAAGAGATTAGGTGGTGAAATAGCTTTGTTAAGAATTGTGGTGGAATTGCTGTCATTTGGGATATCTGAAGTTTGGCTGGGCAGAGCCCTGGAGAATAATCCATGCACTACAAACTTGAAAAGGTCCCTTGAGAGACAGTCTAGATGCCTTAATAGATTTTTATGCTGTCATTAATTTCTGAATCTCAGCTAATACTTCCAGTCTGACAAAGAACCATATTCTTTAAAGCATTTTTCTTTCTTGCCTTGTATTATTTCTGCTGTGACGCAGAAACTGGCGCAAGGCAGACTCACAAGGAAGTCTTCTGCTATATTAACAAATGAACTCCTGGTTATCAACCACTTACCTCAAAGACTTTTTTCCTCTTTTTGTTAGTAGAGTGTTCATTCAGATTTGACTGATAGGTGGGCAAAGACAGCCTGCTGGACATCCAATAAGGTGAAATCCCAGTATCTGTAACTTTGTCCTATAAGCTGTGCTAGGCTTTGCCAGGTTTTCCATTGCTATGTATGATACATCTATAACTTTTGCTCATTCTTTATCTCGCACATTTTCAAAATGATAACCAAAGAGTGGACTAGTTCTTCCAGGCTCAGAAGATGACATGGTTGAGCTTGTAGCATTTCTGGCATGTTGCAAGACCTCCCAGGACCATCTGTGAACTGGAGGGAGGTGGACCTATGAGAGAGGCAGAGGTGGAACAAGATAGTAGGAGATGATGAAGTTGATTGTTGGCAGGGGAGAAACAGCCAGCTGGTTTGCTCTTATCTCATAACAGGAACTGAATAGTGAAAGCTAAATGGGTGGTGTTGGCTGCTCTGTTTAATACTTTTTGGGGAAGACTACAGACTGAATTGATAGCAAGGTTTATAGTGGTTGCACCATGGACTTCCAGAGGTAAAAGGTGTTGTGACGAGTGAAAAGAGCCAGGATGCATAACAGGGATTATCCAGACTGAAGATTTTGTGCCATGGATATAAACCCAGAGAGAGTTCATAATAGTTTATTAGCTCGGGTACAGGACTATGCAAATTACAATCTGTTTCCTGGGCAGGAAGCAAGGAGCACTATTTTGCATTCCATGTAGTCCAGACTAGTAAGATCCAACAAGTGTTCCTTTCTTTCTCAGTCTGTGCAGGGGTGGTTTTGAGGGTCTCAGCAGCAAAGCAGTGCCAGGGAACAAGGTGTAGAGACAGCTGACTCTGGTTGGAAATTGATACTTCTTAGCTTGGACTTATGACTAACCTTGGTACGTGCAAGGTGGCTGCTGGTAATGACATCTTTACCCCATGCTCCCTTGCAGACTGGGAAAGCTCGTTAGCTCAGATTCGGTGCAATGGGAATGCACTAAGGCTCTGGCTCTGAACCAGATACAAGGAACATTGTAAACTTGAGTTGTCTGCACTGAACTTCCTGATTTTTGGTGTTATAATCTCCTCTTTAAGAAATATGTAAGTCCTGGAAAGGATACAAAATTGCCCCTTTGTGTTAGGTACAGTTAATTGGCTGCATTTGTGCCAGAATGGGAAAACTGAGAGATGTGATAAATTCAGTAAAGGATGAAGGAAGTGAGAAGACTGGAGGCTCCAAAGGTGAGAATCTCTACTGGCAGAGATGAGTTTCTGTTGGATGGTATGATGCAAGTTCATGAAGATGGAGAACTTCAAATAGAGGCCCAAAGACCAAGGGACCTACTGTTTTCTGGGTATTATTTAGGCCATCTGTGTGCCCTCTAGTGGCATAACTCATGGAGGGAGATAGAGAGCCACTGCTCCTACCATTAATCTAAGGCAGTATCGCTTAAAAAGTCAGACTACATGTTTGGAGCCTGAAGGATGAGGGTTCTCAGTCCTGGCTCACTGCAGAGAAAGGAGTGGGGCGAGAGAGAGATAATTTGTCTAGTAATTGTGTTTGTTGCATGCAGCAAATGGATTCGTTACAGCACCTTTTAATCATTGTTCCGTGGGATTTTGCTAATCTCATTCTAACCCTGGCAGAACATGTGTCGCTTCGCACCCAGCTGTTGAGTCAGAGCACGATGCTGCTGCCTCCTTTAGATGTTGGTGCAAAGGCATAGCAGCAGGAGGCCTTGAAACAGATTCCTGCAACTGGTTGTACAGGATGGAGCTGTGGGTTTGCTCTGTGGGCTGCATGAACTGTAACTCTGAAAGGAAAAGAGAGACCCAGAATGCTATAAGGAAGAAGGCGTTTGGTGGAAAACCTGTGGTTGTATTGCTATGTACTGAATTTCTGAAGAAAAAGTTCTAAGCATTTCAAAGTCTAAATCTAAAATAACCGAGGCATCCATTCTTTAAAATTCCTGGTCTAGATATCTAATGGCAGCACTACTTAATAGAAATTTTCATAGGAAGGGAGATTCCTCTCAAACAAAATTTAATTTTTTTTTTTTGTTTATGGTTACTCATGTTTGAACAAATTGAAAAAAGTGGATTGACAGTATTTAGCAACTGCTTTTGTTAGTAGTTAGAGATGGTGCTGTAAAAGTGATCATGCAAATACACTAAAACTGAAATTTCTTGGGAAAATGTGGATGTTTAATGAAAATTGATACAATGAAGGATTTCTTGTGGCTAGGATGGCCTTTCTGAAAAAAGTGAAGACTGATTCTAAGCCAGTAAAATATAGGGCATCCAGCTCTATGTCTCTGCTCCAAAATAGAGCAGGATCTGGAATCTGTTTATCCTTCAGTTCAGAAAGCACATTAATCCCTGGGGTCTGATCTGCTTTGGAGAGGTCTAATTTCTCTCTTAAGTCATGTTTTTAGCCACCATACATGATAGAATTGGAGCCCTGTGACTTCCAGCACACAGTGTGGGGCTTGTGTCAATTGCTAGACAGGAGGTGAGCAAAAAGGTCTGCACCAGCCACACAGACACAGGAAAAAAGCTCACGCTGCCAAAGGCACACGAGCTCCATGTCTATGTGCCCTGGCTTGGTGCCTCTCCGTAGGGCAGGCTGTGGGAGAGCCCCCACTTACCGCAGAGGATGGCTGGGAAGTACTTGTTGGCTTTGTGGGCCGAGGTGGCAGCAGCAGGACGTGGGCCTTGCAGGTATTTCGATAGGTGATAGAGTGGGGATGGTGCTGTGACCATAAAACGGAGAGCTCCAAATTCCTCACCAAATCCCCATGGATCACCCTTGGCAGATCCAGAGGTGGGCAGCTCTGTTGCGTTTGTAAGATGTGGAGTGCGGCGTCTCCCTGCAGCCTCTTGGCAGTATGGCCAATTCTTTTTTTTTGGTCCTGATGTTGGCTCACTGCAAGCAAGGGGGAGACTTCGGTTGGTTTTTTTTTTTTTTTCTTTCTTACCCCTGCATTAAATGTTAATCAAATATCCCAGTTTATCTATTTCCTGCTGCTGCAGCTTTATGACCAAGGATGTGCTTGTAGCAAAGCAGTGTAGCCCAACAACCTCTATGATGTCTACCTCCTGCATCAGGGCCGTACCCAGAAGGTATGACCTAAAGTTTGTTGGAAACCATGAATTCTGCACTGAAGTTAACATCCTGGTCTATGGCCTTAATTGTTGTTGTGCAGCAGAAGGTTGCCTAACACCAAGGATTTTTTGCCTGTTGGGGTTTTTTGTGTGTTTTAATGAAAACCAAGGAAGAAAAAAGAAATAGCTGTAAGGGCTATTTGTCTGTTTTAGGCAGACCCAACGTGGAGTCCCTAATCCAATTTCAGGGAGCAGAGGCTTCGGGCTGGATTTACACTGTCTCTCTGTAGGAGGTTAAAGATGTGTCATTTGATTTAGTTGTCCTCTGCAGTCCCTCTTCCAACTGGAGGCTAAGAAAATTCTAACTTGGTACACTTCTGTGAGGGGAAGAAAAAAGGGGAAGAAGTTGTGGTGCACGTGTCTTTTGATCAAAGACAGTTCTGCCTGCCTGAGTGAGGATACCTTTATCCTCCTGCTTTCTGCTGGCACTGTGAAATGCAGTTTGCTCCTGTCCTGCTTATTCCTTTTGTCCAGGGTACTCCAAATGGAGGATCTTCAATCTTCCCCATGATCATAGCAAACTTCTTATGGGGTCTGATCTAGGGCTTAAGGGGTGCATCCAGATAGCTAGGCACATTATTTAGCTTGCAGAAACTAGAACTGGTATTTTGAGTGAAAGAAGCAAAGCATCTAACTGGATTCTGTCATTCAATAGTGTCTTGCAGCGCAGGGTAGCAGCTAGAAGAAACACTTTTTCATGTAGAAACTTGGGCACCTTTGAATTAAAAATTACTAAGAGACAATAAAACACACATTGCCACTTTCATGGGGACCCTTTTAAAGCTAGAACTGCACTTTCAATTAACTCTACCATATATGGCCAGAGACGACACTGCATAAAACTTTGATAATTTCAGATTTTAAAAATGTATCAGAAAGTCTCATTTGTACGTTTTCACTGAAAATTTCATGAATTGCACATTTCCTGGTGTTAGATGTTCAATAAACTTAAATAATGCAGCAATTTACATCCAGAAGGTTTGCTTTAAAACTGAAGACTGGCTACTTCTCTTCTGGATTGAGAACAGCTCTTTCCTCTTGTGCCTTCACCAATTACAGTGCACACTTTTGGTCTTCTGGAATTGTTGGAGATCTGTACTGACCCCTTAATAGCAAAACCCTGACATTGGGAAGATATGTGAGGTATCAGCATGTAGCTGGATGTAAGGGTATCCCTTTTGTTGAGTTTGATGTTGGTTTGTGGGCATCAAAATTGGATCTATTCAGAAACTTTCCAGCAAAACTCTTCTGTATTTTAGTATCTTCTCAGTTAATTGGGGAATTGAGGGTCGAGGGCGAAATCCAGGATGGAAGTTGTTAGGAAGAGTGCTTCTTGTACAGGAGTAGTTAGGTTGCTGGGAATGTCTTTCTAAATGTTAAAGACCAAAGGTGAGCTCCTAGTTTGAAAGGATGAAAATATGGGATGTTCTCTCCATTGATGCAGATGAGTTCCTGGAGTACCCTACTCGTCTCAAGCAGTGCACTATTTCTGTGCTCTATCCCCAATTTGGTATACACTGTTTTTCACCTTTACCTGACTGTCCCCAGAGAAATAACCTGTGGTGTGCAGAGGGAGATTTTAAACAAAGCTCTCTGGAGCTCTTTTCTCCCTTTTAGTAATCTCATTTCAAAGTTTTCCGTGGTCACCCAGTCTTCTCATCCTCCTTGTTCTTACTGCAGCCAAGCTGAGGGTGTAAGCACGCTCTGCTGCACTCCTACTTTTCCATAAATGATCTTTATGCTTAATTACTGATGAACAGTAAAGAGGAAAAAATGGAGCCCAAGGTAGCTATGGCAGCCCTGGGACAGCATTACTGCAGACAAGCATCCGTTCTTAAAGTGATCTGCTGGCCATGACCATGATGGTTTATAAGAGGGGCATCTCAAAATTGCCTCAAAGCAGTGCTGCTTATCAGGAAATAGCTTCTATTTCCTCCTGGAATACTGCTCAGTGACCTCCATCATATAAGGAGGTTACATATAAGGGTATTAAAAAAAATGTGGTACATACTATACCTTCATCTGCCAGCATCTTAACAAAAAAAGGCTGGGCCAGGCCCTGTTAATCCCAGCTGACCATGTTCAAATCAAAGGCTAAGATATTTGCCAGAGGTGATGAGCTAGGGCAGTGGCAGAGCAGAATCTAGAGGACCCATTCTGTCTGATACTCTTGCATCAACGTTCCTGCACCAAAGGCAGGACTTCCCTAGTTTGGGTCTCCTTAGGCACTGAAATGGCAGTGCTGGTGACAGAAAACATGAAGCAGAGAGGAACAGGGAAGCGGTCAAGGAAAGAGAGGCTCCCTGGTTTCTGTAACAAGATGTGTGGAAGATGTTTGGGGGAAGGAACAGGGGTGCATTTGACAGCAGTGCAGGGAGAAGGGGAGCAGGAGTGCATCTGACGAGCTTTTGAAGCCCTGTTTGCTTAATGGGAGCTCCTGCAAAGGCACAGGCTGCATAAGCCATCAAGAGAAGATGGCTTCTCCCAGGGCCCTTGCAGCTGCACCAGGCTATGATAACAGAAATTAACTTCATCTTCTTTGTCTTGCTATCCGAGTGCCCCAGAATAGTAGTTATGAAAACAGTTCTGTTTAATATTGTCTTTGATCGAGCAATCCGACGGGAGCCCTGGGCTTGTTCTGCTAGGCTTTGTTAGTTTCAGACCCTAAGGCAACAAGCCGTTGCCTTCAAAGCGTAGGCAGGGCTGCATTAAGTGTGAAGCGCGCAGCAGAAATCCCAGTTTGTCAATTCAAATGGCACTCACCTGGCAGCAATGCCTGCATATTTAAATCTGCAGCAAAGTGTGGGAAGCAGGGCACACACAGCTATCCCCTCTGGGAAGAGCATGTCTTGGGAGATGGCAAACAAGGCAACACCCTCGAAAGACTCAAAAGGAAACAACGCAGAGTGGATTTTTCCCGTTATTATCCACTGTTAATATGCTGGCTTTTTTGCATTTGCTGCCAGCTGGCCTCCCAGTACATTTTACAGCCAGGCGGACTTCAAAGTGCGTGCTGACAGACAGCATCACTAGAGAAGGAGGTTCCTGTTCATATCCTTCACCTCCCCACAGTCGAGGTGTGCACCTTTCCCTCAGCTGCCATGCAGTCATTGCATGCACACCTTGACTAGGGCCTCCATTCTCGTCAGGCACAAGCCCCGGAGGTCACCACATCTCTGACTGATGTAACTAGAGTCAGCTCTCAGAGGTGCTCCCTTGCTACTGCACCAGCAAATGATTTTAAGGTGGTTACTAAAAAAGATGACTGCTAGTGGTGGTATCCGGGGGGGGGCTCATGAGAACCAGAAGGGTAGGAACAGCTCATATGTTTCTAGATAGGTGGTTACATGAATGCACTGTAACCCGTGTGGACCCAAATGCAGGGACCAATGATCTCTTTGCAGGCAGTGCTGAGAGACAGGACTATATGCTGAGCCAAGGACTGGTGCACTTCTGCTTAGTCTCTTTCATTGCTTAATTATGAGACTCACTCCACTTTGTTTTACCTCTCTGTAAAACAGGGATGTGATCAACTTTTTTTTGGGTGGTGGTTTGTATGGAGTTCATGAAAGTTATAACTAGGGCAGTGACTCTTCTGATATATTGAAGAACCTACTTGTCACTTTATTTGGGACTGGTGACTGTGGTGCTTAGCTTACACAGAGCTAAAGATCAAGGTTATCTTGAGGGTAGTTTTGATTATGAAATGTCCTGTAAACTGGTGTGCTCCTTTCCGCTTATTACAGAAATTGTGGGGTCCCATTGAAATGAAGGGGTACCATGTGTGTAATGCTTTAGATAAACAATTTATTGTAATGAAATTTGGGAAGCTGGACGAGTTTCAGAAGCAAGTAGGTTAGTGATAATCTTTCATATGACAAGGATAACGCTTGCCGTTGCTGTAATTGGGGTGACATTTAGACAGGCCACACAAACACCTCATGTATATGCTCTCTTGAATCTGACACAAGCCAATTCATGTGCCGTTTCCAGCACTGACTGTTCCTGAGCATTGTCTGAGAGAGAAAATAGAACGAGGATCTCTTTCTGTTCTAGCAGTGCTTGTCTGGAGGAGGTCTTATGTGCGGTGCTGCTCAATGCTTCTCTTCAGTTTAGCAGGTAACCAAAATGACTAACCCTAAATTGTGCTCTCCCATGCATTTTAGGAAGCATCAGGAAAAACCTCTGGAGAGCAGCTGGAGCTCTTCTGAGAGACTCTAGTTTGTTGTTCACCTCTTGAAATTATGTCTGTTTCTCTGATAGTGTTCCAGTAGGTCTTGAGGTCTTCTATTTTCTTCTCTGTACCATGTAAAGCAGTGTAGTGACAGTGAGAAAACTTCATTGATCAAACAAGCAAGAGGAACATAAATGATGGCAAAAGATGTGTTGGTTAAAGGTAACTGAGAACTGCAGAGGAGGGAGATGCTTTGCTGTGACAATGTAATTAATGTTCCCTCTCTGAACCTGCTCAAAAATGCAGTCGCGGCTTAGAAAAAGCTCCAGTGAGTTTGAGTGACCCAGGGTTTAGTGCAAAGAGACAACACTTTGGGGTCACCATCTAGTGTTGTCCTTGATAGGAACTACTCCTGCCTCATCACTTCAGTGTCCTCTTCTGTTAAAGGAGCATAGGGATTTTGGAGAATTCTAAAAAGAGGTTTCAGATAGTCAGATGCTGAAGAAGTACAAAGAACTTCAGATTGAGTTACAGGAGAAAAGATTCATCGTGTAACTTCTAGCTTCTGATCTCAGGAAGAGCTCCTGGATGAGAAGGAGGTGGATGGGGGGCAAAGGAGTCTGGAAATTAAAATAAGCCAATATCCTAAACTATATTTTAATTGAATTTTCAATATCTTCACCTTGGATATTATCATACCAGACATTAAACCCATACACATTATTCTGTAGCCATATACTATCTACAATAAAAGCACCAGCTATTAAAATTGGAAAGTATAAAGAGCTTTTTCAGTATGCCTTCAAAATTGTTCAGTACTGTTGCTTATGCAATATTTTCTATTTCTGAAAACTTGGGAGCCTGGAATTAAGTAAAAGAGAAGCTTTTTTAGGTTGGCAAGGCAAATCCTCCCCACTTGACCATTGCAAGCTCTTTCAGTACAATGACAGTTAAAATCAGCCCCCTCAAATCCATGCTGTTTAATTACAAAGGAAAGCCACAGTATTTCAGAACGGAAAGATACGGGTTTGTTAAGATACTGGACTGATCCTCAGGGGAGCTGAGCTTAATTCCTGCCTTTGCCACAGGCTTTCTTTAAGTCGGTCCATTAATCAGTTTATGCCTTAGCTTACCTCTCTGTGCAATGAAAATGAAGACAAAGGAAGTTCCAGCCCCATTTTCCCCCATACATAAAAGATGCTCTCAGTGTGATGGGTCCCAGTATTCTCTCTGCCTTTTTATTGTTGTTGGGTACATATGTGCCTTCCTTCTGGAAGGGAAGTTCAGCTCATCCAGGTTTTGGTTGGTTATTTCTTTTCAGTGTTTCCCTAGCTCCATGGACAAATGTGGTACTATTACTGGTTTAAGCTGAGTCAAAGTCGATGCCATAAAAACCTGCAGTAGTTAAATCTATTGGATCATTCAATCCATCTTGTCAGTTATCCTTATTTGTACCTTGTAGAGCAGAGTGGTAGTCTGTGAACAGTTAAGGATGTGATTGAGTTTTCATTATGAGGCTAACCTTTGTTCCTTGATACTCATCGTAGACGATAAAGAAATGGTCAGTTTTGGGGATGAGTTTAGCATTTTTGTATTGAAGTCCACTGGATGATATTTTCCTGACTTCTATGTGTCTTAAAAAAAACATATATACATGTGGTGTATGCATTCTAACTGTAAAAGTATTGACAGAAGTGTAAAGAATGTCTTTCTCACAACTATTTCAAGTAACAATCAAGAAAACGGGAGGGAAGGAGAGGCACTTTACCTCTTTGGAGTTGTTGACTCAAGATAAACACAGGTGGACTAAAGATAAGTTGTCTAGCTTTAATTTTAAAAGTTAGATTTCTAAATAACGATACCAAAATGGTTCATTGACTTGTTCCAGTGAGCAATTTCTGGAGGTGTAGGCTTTCATTTAACCCAAACCGACGACAACAAAAAGCCCCAAACATGGTACTATCTCTATCCTTCTTGTATCAAGAGGGAGCTTGCTCCAATCGCAGATCCCTGGAGAGATCTGTCATTGGTGAAAGGCAAAAGGTTTCCACTAAATGCTAATTAGAGAAGCTGATTGGAAATTGCCATTTTTGTAAGCTGGCATATTCAAAGGTTCTCAAGCCCTGGATCCTTGCCTAAGGGGAAAGTGAGACAATTAACCTTCTGTTCTAAGTTGGTATGGCCAGAAGAATAAAAAGTGTCCTGGTTTGAGGATGGTCACTTCTCTTATTTTGCTCTTCTGTTACTGAAGAGCATGGCTGGATCATTCCTCTCTGGTTCTCCTCAAACACTTAAAACCTGCAGCCATGTTGGAGCTGTGGATTGGCTGGGTCATAAGAGACTGCAGATTTGTGATGCACTTTTAAAATGAGGCCATGCAGGGAGCAGTGGAAGAAGAGGATGCAGGGAGAAGATCATAAGGACAGCTGTGGAACTGGGCCCGTTGGTGCCCCTTCCCTATTTGGCCAGGGCCGTGTGCATTGGAGTTTATTGCAATATCCTTTTAAACGTGTTGTTTTGCTCCATTCTCTCTTCCCTCACCTCTTCCCTTTTTTAGCTTTTGCAAGATGTCTTAGTGAAACAAGGGTCCCTCAAAACCCCACTCAACCAGAGTTGGCATTTCCTTGTGCTTGCAATTGCCTGATGAGACAATGCAAGAGTGAGGTGGCCATGCTTCTCCTGTACTTTGTAAGAGGAAGCAACAATCTTCAATGACAAACTATACTTCTTATAGGCTGTGACAAAGACTAGAAGCAATTCTGTCCAGTCATTGAATTCACCTTGACTCGTCTCATGCAAATACCATAATTCAGAAGTTCTTAAACAGTGGTCTGCAATGCACAGCCGTTGCCTCTGGATCTATATCATCTGTCGTGTTTTCAGTTAACTGATGGCAAAGGTGCAGGGTATCCCTAGGGAAACAAAAGGCACGTTTTGAATTATCAATTCACTAGCTCTGGAGCTACAGCTTCTTTGCCAAGAACAAGGCTTCTCTGTTACTGGTCCAGTGTGCAATTAGTGACTAATGAAGCAACAGCCCCCCAGTATATTAATTGCTATTGTAGCTGTGTACAGAGCATTGTTCTGCCTGTGACAGACATATAAATTGTGTGCAATTACACTGTCCCTTCCAGATTAGCTCTCTCTAGAATTAGGTGTCAATAATCAAATGTGGGTGTTCCTTGAGGACAGGTAACGTTATCTCTAAGGGCTTGTCTAGGCAGGAGCACATGGGAAAGTTGATCTGAATTAAGTAACAAGGTGGGTTTCAAGTGGATTATGTAAACTGTATTAAACTGAAGCATGCATGCAGGCTTGTTTGGAATTAAAAGTGGCCTTCATCTGATTTCATTTAATTTTCCTTTAAAGGAATTAAACTAAATCGAATTAAAGCCGCTGTAATTCTGGCTGAAAGTGTGAACGTTAATTCCCCTGTGATCCATAGTAAAAGTTCAGTGTGTTCATCTTCCTAAGAAGAGGGCAAAGGTTCTTGTGGCGTTACTGGACATTGTGCTGAGCAAATGTGAAAGTTGCCTTAACTATCCATTTTAACACTCTGAAACTCAGTGGGAGTTTCATCCTTTCATACTTTTTTTCCGTCTGAATCCCCTGTGCAACTAGTGCAGAAGGCTAGTGAAAGCGTATTTTTAGTTAATTGGTATAATATGGGACGGGTTGTATTTTTTTTCTTTCTTTTTTAATCCTGGAGACTTAACTCTTCCCTACAGTGAAATGGGAGCACAGAAAAGATAAGTAATTTCCCCACAAAAGCCCATCGCAAGCTGCCTGTAGAACCAGACTGAGATCTGCTGTGATTGGCACCAATGCCTCGCTGCTGTGTGTCAGTATGCAGATCCTCTCTGTATGAGGTTGGGAATTTGGGTGTCCACATGCTCTTGTTTGGATCCTCTTGTCTTTCTGAGAGGAAACCTTGGTCCTACATCTGTGAAACAAACTCTTACTCTTCCCAATATTATTAAATAAGGTAGAACAGCCCATCTGATATAACTGCTGTTAGACATTTTTTTTGGTAGACTTACTGCAAACTGATGTTCTCCATTGCTGAAGATCATCTCTTCTGACCTGCTGTCTTAGCTGCTCCCTGGGTCATACAGGCAGACAGCGAGTATGGGACTCTCATTGCTGTGCAGTGTGGCTGGACTGAGAGAATGTGAGAAGAGCAGTTGGAGGGTGGGGAGGAGGAAAGCCAAGCCCCGAGATACCTTTTTAATGCAGAATGCTTTTCATGAAGTTGTGTTAAAATGAGCAGGCAGGCCACGATTTGAAATGAAATAAACCTTTGGAGCCCTGGAGTTTTAATGCAGTGTTGATAAATGGATTCTGTTCTTATTCATCCCGCTCTTGCGTGATGAAGAAAGAAACCTTTTCTGTGAATTGACCCGCGTTTCTTTCAACTCTACCTTTCCAGATAGAGCTCTAGTGAGCTCCCAATTTGGTGACTAGTTAATCCTGGCCAGGAGTTAGGAAGACCATCGGTATTGACAGCCAGGATTGCATTAATGGAGGAGAGCTGTATTCAGCAAATTCAGTGAAGAATTCCTTTTATATTTCTTGTAACGTAGTTCTGCATTCCCTTAATGCAACGCACTATGCTTGTCTAAGTACTTAAATCTGCATGGGCTCTCTTCTGTTTATTAGAAGTAGCAGAGCCAATTTTTATATGCATCATGAACAGTATGTCAGAGGCTAATGAGAGCACGTATTTTCTTTTTTTTATTTCATGAGAAAACATTGGCTTTCTTGAACACTAACAGGTGCATTTTCAGTGCTTAACAATAGAACCTCAGCTTAAAAGGTCCAGGCATTGTTCAGATGCCCCTGTCAGCTGGAGAAATGTCACCTAGAATACAAGAACCACGAAAGTGCAAGAACAAAAAAACTGAGCTGCAACCTCAGCAGAGCACCTCATATGTTGGTTCCTTATCTATGGGCTTGGATGTTTTCTTTCCAGAATTCACAGGTTGAGGAGGTTTTAGTTCACCCTCCTCTTAGCACATCTGCATTTCTGGCATCCCCTGTCTTCCAAGTGTTCATTCTATTGATGGTATCACTGGTTTGTCATGTGGTTTGGACCCAGTGTTCAAAGAGTTGAGGAGGAAAAATGTCATCAACTGCCAGACAGCCAAGTGCATCAATAGTGCTCTACCATCTTGTTATTGGGCATCTTCAGTGAATGCCTATAGCAAACTGTGCTTGAGAAGTTTTCTTGTGCCGTATCGGTATGTTTCTACTATGTCCGGGCATAGCCTCAGCTCTTACAAAGTTTTTAGGTAAACATTGTGTTGCTCTGACTGTTGGTGTACTGCTTTTGTGGTTTTATTTTGTCAGCATGAAGGTCATCATTAAAAAGGCACCATCTTGCAGTAAGTGACATCTTCCTGTATACCCCATAGAGAAGATGATCGAGTTGTTTTAAATCAGATGTTGCTGTCATAAACATTGACTTTTTAATGAGAACCATTTTATATCCTGATAAACATGAGGCCGAATCTCACTGTTTGCTCTCCAGCTATAAAAGTCCTGGAAATATCCACTGTGATCCTATACTGGTTAATCTCTACCTGAGAGTCTGGTACACACAGCAAGTTCTTATTGTTTTAAGTAGGTATCTGAGGCACGGGCACCCTGACACATGAGGAGGGGGGCATGCTAGTGTAAATACTATGTCAACGGTTGCACAGAGTGTATAGGATATAATTTACTGCAGTCTGACATACCCATGGAAATCACCAAGCATGCAGTCTTTTGTTTGCTGTGCTACAGTCCTGGGTTTTCAAACTCTCCGTTCTTCTACAGGGAAGATCTTGTCATGCAGATTGACTCATATTGACTAATACTGAGACTGTCTTTAGAAGAGACACTGTATTTAGGCAGGGCAGAAGGCATTCTAGTGAGTGAAGGATTGAAAACTTCATCTTCCAAAGTGATTTAGGTATACATAGATACAAATATGAGAGAGATTCAATTTTTCTATATTCATTTAGCTTCACTTGTGGATATTTATTTATATTGCTTTAAACTTGGCTTTTTTGCAATAGGTTTGTAAGCTACTATTAAGGCATTTAAATAGCCTTTGAAATCTGGACTTTGGTCACTCAGGAGGGCAGAGCCCATCAGCTGTCAATGAGATTTGAGCTCTGATGTATCTAAGTCTTTTCTGAAGATGAGTTAACAGTCTGTGAAATGCATGGGCTATCCTGTGTGCAGTGATAACTAGCTTGCAGAGACCACTGAGATGAAAGAGAGGAACGCAAGGCAAAAGAAAGAGATGACAAGATAGTGGAACCAATGGGCTTGAGTCGTGGTCTGAATTTTTCTAGAAAACCATCTAGAAACACCACCTTTATAGCACCTTAACTTCAAGGGAGCTCATTGCTTGCCTGCACCATCCCTGTGACTAGGACAGATAGATATAGCAACGAAGCTGTAGTGATAGATTTAGTAGGGTTATGACTAGTACTGCTTTCTTGGTAATCTTTGTTTTGTGTTCGTAAGTCCATCAGTGTTCATTATTAAAGTTCAAGTAAACCAACGGAACTTACAATTTGCAAGGCTGGGACTGTTGTCTTCCATTACTGAGAAGAAAAACAATCTCAAATACTGGCCTTTTTGGTATTTGTTAAAGGCGTAAATGGAGGTAGTAATTATGTATGTTTCTACAGGGTCTTTCCTACTGCAAGGATTATTTTTATTCATTTATTCCGCTCCTCCACTTCCACCCAAGGGAATTTCCAGTCTCTTTCACACCTCGTCCTGTGTGTTCGCCCACTTTGCCTGCCTCTCTCTCTTGGCTAGTAAAGTCTGGAAGCAGATAAGTCCTCAGAAGTGGCTACTAAATGAATGAGGAAGTTGAGTTTTGTTCTGTAGGTTGATCACAAATTATTGTTGCAAATAAAATTGGATATTTGGCATTTGAGCTTCGATGTCTTCTTGCAATTGGCAGCCTGAGTCCCATGCTATTTGATGTCCTGACAGTAAAGATGGTAGTCTCTTGTAGTGAGAGTGTGGCAAAACAGCCCCATGGATGGGGGCAGTAGCAAGACTTAGAAGGAACAGAAATGGAGAGCTAGAGAGCTCACCGAACTGAGACCTTTCTCTTTGTAGGTCACACAAGCAAGCCTTGCCTGCAGCGTCATTCCTAGAAAAATCAGGCTACTGTAGGATTGATTGGCTGAGGCCAGAGCTCAGATGTAATTTTCTCCTGTCGCATTCAAAAGAGCCCAAAGTAATTGATTTTGTGTGTATGCGTGCAGCTTGCATAGCCCAGCGACGGAAGGTGTGGCTGTGTCCTGCTCCGGCTCATTTAACTTGCATCTGACCCAGGGCTATGGCAAATTAGGGTTTGTCCCTTCACAGTGGAAAGCAGCTCCCATTTGCAATATGCTGACTGCATTATTAGTCATCAGCATGCAATGGAGAGAGAGTCCTCACGAAAAAAGAGTCTTCTAGAGGGACTTGATTAGATGGCAGGGAGAGGCAAACAGCAAACCCAGAACATCATGCCAGTACAGGTTGTGTTAATCTGCTTGTCTCTCTATCCAACAAATATTTGGGTTCCCTCTACCCACATATTTTCCCTAGTAAAGCTTTTGTAAATATTCATGTGTATGCCCTGGGCCTAAGCGGGTTATTTTGGTTTGGTTTGAACTGCATTGAATTGATGGTGGTAGAAAATGGAAAAAGAGCAGCCACTCCTGGGTACGGACGCAGATTTGAAAGTCAGATTACTATGGTTTAACATGCTACTGCAGATCAGCTGGGCTGCAGTAACTCCCCACTTCTAACTCGTTCCATCACTCTCCTCATGCATCTGCCAGAGAAGAAGGGTATTTGGCTAGGAGTCAAAAGGTTCAGTTCCACTGCCTTCATCTACCACAGGCTTCCTTGCAACCTTGGGCAGGTTGCTTTGATTTTTCCTGACCTCCATTGTTCATGGAGAAGATAATACCCAAGCTTTTGTTCCACAAATACTAGATTCCTTATATATTGTGTGATCTCCATAAATGCATTATACCTATTAATAACTGTTAATGGAAGGAAGATCAATCAATCCTGAGATCAACTGTCCTTCATGTTTTGACTAGCCCTTACGCAAACTGGAAGCATACATTCTCTGATCCATTCACACAATCAAAACTCAGCTAGGAGCACCAACTGCAGCAAAGGCGATGCATTATACATGGGGAAAAATTGTTATAGCCATACCATCTCGATTACAAAATCACCCATTTTTATCTTCCTGTGCCTCTTTGTCTTTACAAATTATGGATCCATACGTAGCAGCTGCCTCTTACTAGGTGTACATATAAGACTTGGTTCAGCTGAGGTATCTAGATATAGATTTGCACATCCCTCTGAAGTGGGGTGCACAAACCTCTGCTTCTGGCTGTAATTGGAGTTCTAAGGATAATATCATCTTCTATACTGGTGATTTTATGCTATAGCCTGTCCATAGCGGTACTCGAGCACTTATCTGTCTGACTGTAGTGGTAGTGAAATGTGCCACAAACTTTCAGAGGCCAGCGGATGCAAGTATTATTTTTTATTAATTTAGGGATTTCTTGCTGTTTAGGATGATCTCTTTCAGAGTCACTTCTGTTTTTTATTACTCTTTGATTGGCAAGATGAATGTGTCAGTGTTATGAGTTTTTCAATTTTTGCAGTAGGAAGACCTTTAATCCAGCCTTCCAGCAGGGAAATCAGTTGAAATTCCCAATGACATGTGAGTTCTGTCTGAAGGAAGGCCTTGTAGGACTGGGGCCCAATTATATTACTTGACATTTTACATAGCTGTATCAGAATGCTCGCCTAACAAATATAAGACAAAGCCTGACCAGAGACAGCTTGCAACCCAATAAATTAATAACATATAATGCAAGCCAATCACTTTACCCTTAAATTGCATAGAGCAAGAATGCATGATACACATCTTCTGGCTGTTGGTTTTGGGGTTTGGTTCTGGTTTTGTGGAGGTTTTGATGTTGTTTTCGCATTGGTCAGCTCTAACACAAAAGGTCCTGAAGAAAACAAACCAGTTAATATTTCCAGATGTCTTTTTCAATTTAATTAGATTTGGCATGGGAAGCTTTTAGAGGTAATTGCCATTTGTGGGAAGCTGCATGGGTCAGATATAGCTGCTGCTACTTCTCTCAGACTAGCATTTAAATAATAGTATTAATGGTTTGAAATCTGTATTTCAGGCTTGCTCGTCATAGGAATCCCAAACCAGCTAACAACAGAAAAGAAGGTGGTGGTGGTTGTTATTCTCAATGTTTTCTTCATTTCATTTCCTTTTTTTTTTTTTTCCCCCCTCCAGCACAATGTTTAGTGATTGTACACTTAAAATGGGAATTTGCAGAAGGGATTGTAGAACTCCGCTCGAAGCAGAGATGCTCATTATACTCTGCCCGCAAAACTGTTCTGTTTTTTCAACTTACTTTTGTTTTAGCATCCCTGCTGCAGTGTTTAGGGAACTATATTTTGTTATGAAGAATACGGATGTCTCTAATGGCACTGTGTCCCCTAATTGCTGTACTGGAAGGCCTGACAAGTGGGTGCATTCATACCTTTACACTTGACAGCCGAATTGCTTCCTGCTGAGTCAGCTCGCAGCATGTGAGATGCTCATGAGATGAATCCTCTTTCAACCTCTTGCCAACCAACAGCACCTATGCAAAGCAGTCCCAAGGTGGCATCTTCTGCAGGCAGTTGGGGAGCTGAAGGGTGGGAAAGCAAACCATTTCTCACTGATGCTGGCAGCATGGCATGCTATGGGCAGACCACCATGCCTTTGGTTTCACAGAATCACAGAATCTTAGTGGTTGGAAGGGACCTCTGAGATCATCGAGTCCAACCACAAAAAAAAAAAAA
>NW_015091072.1:4645692-4899622 GCF_001431845.1 Calidris pugnax
CGTTTCTTAAATACCTCCAGGGATGGCGACTCCACCACCTCCCTGGGCAGGCTGTTCCAGTGCCTGACCACTCTCTCAGTAAAGTAGTTCTTTCTAATATCTAATCTAAATCTCCCTTGCCGCAACTTCAGACCATTTCCTCTGGTCTTGTCGTTCGTCCTTTGGGAGAAGAGGCCAACACCTTGGGGTCTGCACTTGCTGTTTCTTTTGCCCTTGGCACCACCTGCAAAATGCAGCCATGGGTCCCCAGCACGGGGACAACAGGGGGCCAGCCAAGAGCCCCTTGGTCCCCAACCCGCCACGGAGCGGGGTGGCACCGCAGTCGGTATCGATCCGCGCCTGAGAAATCGGCAACTGTCGTATTATATAATTATTGATGGAGCTGGAAAATGCCACAGGCGAAGCGTGGCTTGCTGTTTGTTATGCTGTATTGTCTCTCTCGTCTGCGTCGGGACTCTGCGTTTTGCCTCTTGTGTTCCCATTGCATGTTTATTTATACCATGTTCCTTTAGCTTTCATATTTCTCCTGCGAATCCAACTTGGAAAAATCAGCTCTAGTTTTCGTTCGGGAGAAGGAGGGGTGGGCTGTGAAGGAAATGAATTCCTCCAGACGCTCTGCAAGGCCCTAAGCTGAATACAAAAACCGGGGAGAAGGCACAGGGACTTGAGAAGCAGAAGGCACTTTTTATCTCAGCAAGGCCCATGGGGACTGCCAATCTTCTGATAAAAACGCAGACTTCAGAAGCAGCCGTAATGTACAGCCTCATCCATCACGTGGTTGGGACAAATGGGTTGAGACCTAATTTGCAGTAGTGATTAACTGAAGTCCAGCTGAATCTTCCCAAAGTCCTTTGGAGTTGTATGTACTTGGTTCCTACAAGAGAGGGGTGAGGACAGCCCATCACAAGCTTCAGACCATGGCTGAAGCACTACCCCAGCGCGCGAGCATCCTCTCCAAAAGCCTGGGCGTGAAGGAGAGTTGGGTGATGCTTCATCTGTCCCAGGACACATCTGTCTTATGTCATGTACCATGCATCACTTGTGAAATTCCCTTGACAAAATCACAAGCTTGGGAGAAGGAGACAGATTGCAAGATGGAACTGGGGTGTCTTGGCAAATGGGGAAACGGGAACATGGAGATAGGAAAGCAGAGAATTAAAGAAGTTGGCAGAACTGAGCGTGGGGACCCCCAACTGTGGGTGGTAGAGGGGGGAGTGACACAGCTACTGTGGGGAGCCCACAGCTGGAATAATCTCTGTATGTCACCGCAGATATCTTCTGTGTGGGAGGTTTCCACGACAGGAGTGACAAGTTAGGCTTCTCCAGGCAGATGTGAGGTGAGCATCTGAAGGCAAAGCCTGAGGTGTGCCAGAGTGTGTGTACAAGACCCTCGCAGCATCGGCTGCCTCTGTGCCTGGTGTTAGCACAGACTCGTATCAATTCCACTGGAGCAGAAAGTTATTAGTCAAAATGTAAAGATAAAAGATTACAATGTGCAGCTTTAAATAACTGCATAGATTCCAGGCGTCTGTAGGGAACAGTCCTGTACCAGCCTGGGGAAGACGTACCAGCTGAGGATGAAGGAGTAACGGGGTTTTTTCATCGTGAATGGCTGTGATTCACTCCCAGCATGTGCAATGAGTTACCGGTATGCATGTGTATGGGACTGCCCTCTCCTGGAGGAAATATGCTCCGGCTCTCCTTTTCCTCCCTTTATGGCTTCATCAGCCCTGTGCAGATTGCTCTGGTGGGGAAAGTGCAGTGCAGCATGCACCCAATTGCCTGACATGGGGAGCGTGTGCAGGAGGCTTTTATTTTTAAAATAGAATCATCTTAAAAATCCCCTGGGACCCCTATCAGTCCTCTACTTTCACCACTGATGAAAAGCTTTGTGTTTTCTTAGTATAGACAAGTTACAGATTGAATTGGTGGTCTCTGTGTATCATGAGGGAGCTGTCTTTGACCCAATGCACCATATGGCAGATCGTTGTGGGGCCAAGAGCTGTGGGATGGCAGTGATGAGCAGCAGTATTTGTGCTGTAACCTCAAAACAGAGGGGGGAAGCTGAGCTCTTGGAACAGGTCACTCCTGAGTTTCCTGCTGCAAAACTGGCTGTGTAGGATCTGCTGCTGGGTGATCTGTAGGTCTGAGCTTCAGCAGCTCCTCTTGAGTAGCCGGTGTCAAAATATAAGCATCCTGCAGCCTTCTACTGGAGCCAAGTGCAAGCTCTGTGTAGTTCGAAAGCAGTGGGCTGGCATAAAGGTGGGCCTATCCTTTATTTCATGACCAGGAGTGGATGGTGAAGAAAAGCAGAAGGACAGGACCTGGCTCACACACTTGTGCTGGAGCTGCCTGGATCTGCAGACTACTGCTAGAACCTCTCTGCCTCCAAAGGCAATATAGCTGTCACCTTGGGAGAGCAGTCCAGCCACAGCCAGAAATCCCATTTTTGGTGCTGGTGGGTGCTCTCCAAGCACAGAGAGGAACTTAGTTTATTCCCTAACCTGCAGCTGCCATTGGGGTGATATTTTAAGTCGGTGCTTTTATTGCTGTTCAGAGAGGGCCTATTTCTACTTGACATAGCACCGCAGTGCTCCTCCACCTCCAGCTACAGGATAAAACACAGTTGCCACCCCACACCTCCGAGCCAAGTGCTGCTGTAGGGAGGCAGCAAGCAATCAGCAAAGATTCACTGAGGACCACGATGCTGTAAAATAGCCTCTCAGCACAAGATACAGGGAGGCGCTTACCAAGGCGACAGGGAAACTATACATTTCTTTTTTCCAATCCATTAATCAAAGCGCCTGCAGCTCCCATTCCAGCGAGGCAGGTGAGGCTCTAATAAATATTGAGCAGGGAAACTTGATCCGAATCCAGGCTCTCGGAGTGTTTTCATAAATAAGAAGTTGCAAAACAATAAAATAAACCGGTCCGCTTCCCAGCTGCTCCTCTGTGAACTCTCATTTGTGGTTGCAGGGTTGCGCAGCTGGCAAGGCTGGCCGGGTTTGGGTTGGGGATGAGGAGCAGGATAGCTTGCTCTCTGTGAAGAGGGAGGTTTTCCTCCTCCCTCCGCTATCGATGGATTGTGTGTGATGGGGCCTGCAGCTGGGTTATTCCCTGATGCTGTGGCTGTGGCAAGCCATTTTCTCAACGCCCCCTTTGTACTGGCTTGATCTTATTACTGGTGATGGCCTTGGAGTCGATACAGGGTTGGTTTCACATCTCAACAGAAGGAGAGGGGAGGAAGCCCTTCTCCAGGCCTGATGCTGCACTCCTTGTTTGCTGCGTAGCTCCATCGATTTACACAGGACTATTCAGATAAAGAAGTGCTCTGTGTTATATTGCTTCTTTTTATTTCAGGTAAATCTTTCAGCTAACATGACTTAGTTTTTCTTTTCCCCTGTTTCTTAGGCTGGTTTCATACAGAAACATAGCTTCCATGAGCACAGAGTGTGTCTGTCTTTCAGTCTTCTGTAATTACTAAACATCTTGACTGATTTCAGCTAAATTGAAGTTTCAAAGACATTTGCTCCTTACAGTTTTCACCAAAAAAAGGAGGAAAGCGACCTTGTTAATTCAGTGGTTGCATGAACTCAGCCATGTGTTTGGAAAACAAAGAATATGCAGAAGAAATGTTAGCAATGTCCAGGCAGTAGGAAAAGCCTCATTTGGAGAACTATTCTCCCCCTACCCCTGGCCCCCAAATCTTTTTTTTTTTTTTAAAAAAAACAAAAAAAAAAAAAAAAAACAAAAAAAAACAAAAAAAAACAAAAAAAAACAAAAAAAACAAAAAACCAAACACTTTACCTGACCCATAATAACCCCACACACAACACACAGCAACCCTCTGATAAAAAGGGTGTCTTTAATTTCAGTGCTTACAGAAGAACTTTTTAGTACTCTTGGACTGCAAGAGGCTATTTTGCCATGTTGGGCCACTGATCCACCAGGGCTCACGTTATTCTTTGCATTTTTGACCTCATGATTTAGAGGAAAGTGAAGAAGATCCCGTAAGGCCTCTGTCCAAATGTGCACTGGTGTGTATTGGGGTGGGAAGGTTAGGGACAAGGAGTACAACAGTCCTTTGAAAATCCACAGAGGTTTCTGAAACCTTAGGATTTGATGGTTACTATTGCCTCACTTTGCCAATCAATAGACAAGTAAGTAAGGCCTTGTTAAAGCAAAGGAGTTGGGACTCTCGAATAATGCATGTGGACAGTGACACTGAAACTGTGCTGCCTTTTTTTATTTGCATTGGTAAATGGGGCAGAGTGATACTTAGTCAGCTCTATATAAAGTGCTTTGAGACCCCAGCATAAAAGGTGCTCGAGGAATCCAAAGCAGCATTGCTCTTACTACTGCTCTGTTAATAACATTTAGTCATCATAGTGTTTTCTGTGGGTTTTTTTTGGTTGTTTTTTTTTTTTTGTAGCAGAGTCAAAGTAACATATGAGTTTGTGTGCTTTTCTGCCTTGGTTCAAATTCACCAGTTTTGCTTGCTTTTAGTGCAGGCATGTGGTTGGGGAGATAAAGGGTGAAAGACTTTGAGGGTGTTTCTGTCTTTCTGCGATGTTTTTGGTATGATCAGAAGCAACAAATTTGGCAAATCTCTGATCAACTCCTAGCCTTGTAGGCTCACTACTGCACAGAGACTCAAAGATGCGTTTCTGCAACTTCCTGTAAGTTTTAAGATGTTTTCCTGAACCTTTTGAGGTTGTCTTATTTTAATATAGTACTTTGAAGCTTACTTATCTGGGGCCAGATTGAGTGAGAGATTTATGTAACTCGTTTGTTCAGGCCTCTAGACTGTCACTGGTGTCAGTGGAATTAAGTGTCTGGTAACAATTACGTTTCTGGTTCTAGATGCTTTCCTGCCACGGTCCCATTTGCTTTTGGTTAGCCTGCAGCAATGCACACAATTGTGGATTTTCCCCAGCTTTCTTCAGTACAGGCTACATTTTCATACACTGTGCATTCGTAATAAGCGTATGTTGTTTGTTTAAGAACTTAAAGCCTATGCCAAATTTTTCTTTCCTTGGCTTTAAATGTGTGGCCTAAGGGTAGTGTTATTCCAGCTACTAGTGAATAGAAGCGTGTTTGTGTTCCCAGTGACCAAAGTTTTGAACTAGTTCCAAGCTGCATCCTCAGCTCGTACTATGTCACGTTAGGTATAGCCAGAGGTTGGGAAGCCCAGGTGCTTTAAACCACCTTGCATTTTGCTGTGTCAAGAACTGGACTGTGATTAGAGTAGTTGCAGTGTCTGCAAAGCAAATTGCTGTCATTCTGGCCACTGATTCTGCCCTGCTAAAGGTGTAAGGGACTAGATCTGTAGAGGATTTGCTTTGCGGACTTCGGAAGTGAGAAAGGACACTCAGCAGGTATAAAGATGGCTTTCATGGCCTTCTTTGCTTCAGCTTGTCCCAGAGGGACACTTTTTCTGACACAAAATGGAGAGCAATGCTGCCTCTAGAAACTTCAGCAGTTTGGAGATCTGGAATGGGATTACCTGCTGTGGAGTCTGCCTGGAAGGGATGACCCATGGCTCTGCCATTGATGGATTGAGTTGTGGATTGCTGCCTTCAGGGGATCTGCAGCACCCCAGAGGGGATATTGCACTCGCTTCAGAGGACTCGCAGTGTCACACTTTCCTCCCAGAAAATGAAAGACCAATCTCAGTTGCATTCCTAGCATCGCTTCTCTCAGCACTCTAGGCTTCCCTCTGTGGTATCCCATCCAAGTATTGACTAGGGTGAACATTGCTTATCTTGAGAAATCAATGAGATGACAGCCCAAGGTACTGCAGTAGGAAGACAGGCAAGGAGATATGTATGTACCACTGACTTTTTTCCACCTCAATAAATATGTTTCCCTAATCCAATGGCATTGTAACAATATGCTGTAATTACTGTGGCTGCATCCATCTCCTTTGATTTAATCAGACAGATATTATATGTTAAGTATCAATTGATTATTAAAAGCATATTTGCTGATGCTTCCAAATCCACGTAATGACGCATAAACAGTTATTTACTGCACAGCTATTAAAACTCAGCAACTTGACTTGCTTTTTACAATCAGTATTTATTTAACATGCAATGACCATCCTATCCCATTAAAACTAAATGTGTTAACTGTGTTTTGGGCATTTAATTTTAAAGCTTTTCTTACCGTAATATCAAGTGATTACAAAAAGCCATTGTCTTAGCAAGCATTTGATGCTATGTAAACATATTTCAGAAGAGTCGCATTTTGATAACCTGCTATGATGTTACTCTGGGTCGTGATAGACAAACCATTATGGTGCCTCTAGGAAAGTAAAACTTCTTGATATTGTAGTGTTTGAATTTTAAAATCCCTGTATGAACTTGTGCCCTCTGAGAGATCAAACATCCCAATTTATGTCCAAAATTCCCTGGGACATAGGATATTGAGGGTTCCTCAACTGAGCAAAGTCCAGCTTTCCTATTTGGGCAAAGCAGATCTGTTCTTTACCACAGGTCTAAGGATTTTCAATGCCATATATACTCTTAAGAAGGACATTCTCTTGATATTATATTATCCTGTAGAAAAATTAGATTACTTAGGAAAACTGGGGGTAGTTCACAACCAAACTGTCTCTTCTTGTCTTCCTTTCTTCCTTGCTTGTTGTGCACTTGGCAACTCCAGCAACTACTCTCTTAATAGTCCCCTTATTGTTAGGATAACTGGGGCAGAGAACCCTATAGAGGCCAAGTACTTCTCTGTAATGTAATTGTGAGCTTACAATACGAGATGATTGGTTAGGTGTAGGTGTTGTGTAGCAGTCATGGTTGGTGTGCATGGCTGGTTGTGAAGCAATTGGGATGTTTCTCTTCAATTCCTGAAAGTTCTTTCTTCAACTATCTTCACTACTATCCTGGAGCAGCTCAGGATGTGTTTTCTTTCCTTGCCAGAAGATGGTTGAAGGCTCCATGGTAGGGCATGCATTCCATCTGCCTGCCCTTTCTCGAGTCTGCAGAGCTTTCTTGCAATTCCCTTATGCTTCAAAGCAAATAAATAAATATTTGCAGAGTTATTAAAGATTTATTGAAAACGCCATATATTTAAACCATCTCGTGTAAAAAAAATAGATGACTGAATATTTATTATTTACATGTTAGGCATCCTCTACATATTTATTTATTCCTCCTTAATCCTATCCATGTTTTATAAATATTGCAAAAGACCCGTCAATAATATAACACGTTTTCATTAATCCAGAGGAATAATTAGAAGACATTTAGGATAATATTGCTCTGTGCAAATATTGCAGAAGCCTGTGAAGAGAGATGTTTTGAACAGCAGCTGTCATCTGTGTAGCTGGGGCATATATGAGTACGCCGCACGGTGTCAGGTAGGGGCTGGCAAGTGCCTCAGATTCTTTCTGTGTGCCGCACTGCCGCCTCTGCTCCCAGGGGCAAGCACTTGCTTTGCAAAGAGATCCTTGGAGTGACAAGCCTACTTCTCTAGGGGAGGACTGCAGCATTTAATCACTCTCTTGTGAAGCAAGATGTTCTCCCATTTGGGATAGCTCTAGGTTTGCATTCAGTGTAGCGGCGAGGCAGAGGCAGGGTAGTTGTGCAATTTCCTGCGCAGATTTCCCAGAGATCTTGCCCCAAGCTGACAAGCCTCCTGGTCACATGGAATAATCTTTACTAGAAATAATCTTGTAAGCAGATGATCAATTATTCTGTTTTCCAAAATGATAACAAGGTTCTATTTGTACTAATATTTCAAGATCATGAGGGAACCATCACCCATAGTTGCTCATTCTTTACTCTTTCCCTACTGTTGCCTCAGTTCAGAGGTTTCTGTCTCCAGTTATTGTGCTTGGAATCACAGTTACTTAAAAAAAAAAAAAAGGGAAAGAAAAAGGGTTGTACTTTGCTTTGTTCATTCCCTAGTTCTTTTAAAACTGTGCTCACAAGGCAAAATTAGCAGTCTTATTCCCTATGCTGTATTCATTAAGACTTTGACCTTCTTAATACTAAACTTTCGCTGGAGGAGACTCTCCTGGCTTCCTCACTAGCCTGTAGCACAGCATCTTTAATGTTAGAAGTGCAGAACTATTTGAGCCCAAGTCTCATCTAGTCCAGCCACTTATGTCTGACACTTTGAAAGAAGATTTTAGGCGTGTGAAAGATGCTCGCACCTCCTTTTTGAGATCATACACTTAGTTGAAGAGAGAAACTAATTCTTAGCATGGATCAAGCTATGAAGAAAATGAGTTTTGGGAGAGCTGTTAATTGATTACTATGGTCTTAAAGTGAATAACCTCTTGTGGAAAGGCTGGATGCTAGTGTGGCTGTAAGCTCACAAAGGGCAAAGTAGTCTCTCTATATGTATGCCTCACAGTGTTGTGCAAGATCATCTCTGCTATTTTGGGAGCAGAATAACCGTGTGTGGGAAGACATCCCGCCAGATTACTTAGCTGCCTGGAGAAGCAGAGCACAGTAGCTTGATCAGCATGCTGTACTAATGTGTCCACACTTTTTCTAGGACCTAAGTTAAATCATTCTGTATGGCACAGACATCTTCTTTGCTGTCCAGAGCCTAGGGCCAAGTAGCTCTTGCCTTTAGACAAGGCAGACTACAAATCTTAATGAACCTCTTTTTAGCTCTGGTATTGAGAAATACTACTTAGCATTATGTTCCTAAGCCTATAGCAGGCAGACTGCAGCATCCTTTGAAATTTTCAGTGGTCCTGTGCAGGATGCAATCTGATTGTTGTTTGGCAGAGGGCAGAGGGTTGTTTGGTTCACTGGGTTTTTGTTTTGTTTTGTTATTTTAGTTTGTTTTTTTTTTTTTTTTTTTTAGTTGACTAATGCAAAAGAAGTCAGACCCAGAGACTGGGACTGAAGAAATTGACTGTAACATTTGGCTAGTGTAAGCAGCCAGCCTGTCTTTTGCCTGAGGAAACAGAGTGAGACAGGGAGCATACAGACTTTATGTAAAACCCTAATAGGAATAGGACTTAGGGACATCTTATTCCCATGGCACGGTTAAGCTCATTATTTCACTTCTCTATCTGTTATCCCCACAGCGTTTTTCCTACCTCCTTGTTCTTTAGGAGAACACCAACTCTAATTTTCAGTCATTATTTGCTATACATTATCTCACCATCCATGCTGAAATCGGGGCCGGACTATTTTAGGCATCCTAAGTATACAAAGAAGGAGCTTAGGCATAGTGATTTGACCAATATCACATGTGATGTCTCCAGTAGAGCTAATAGCTGAACCTCAGTCTCCTAAGTATCTCCTGAGTTGCCAGGCAGAACTTCATCTTCTTTTGCTCTTTCATTTCAGTTTTAATAGATTGACAATATCAAATCTATGTTTCCTTCCAAAAAGTGACTGCCCAAATGAATAGTCAGAGAAGTAGGTGTACATCCTTGTGCTTGCTTTCAAGGTCCCTGTCTACTGATTACCTATTTGAGCTGCTTGTCAAATCTTTTGCCTCTGTGGCTTAGGAAGTAACATCCAGCTGTCTCATGTTTTCATGTCATCTCGCCTGGGAAGGTGCAGTCCCAGTTGGCCAGCACCTGGTCTGTCTTATGGTTTCCCCTGAGCACTTGTTATGGCAGATCAGACAGCCGAAAAGGGGGCCATTAACTGGATTGAAGGAGAATCACAAAGAGTCAGAAGGTTTGTGACTGTAAGCTTAAAAACACAATGAACTTTTCTCAAAGGAATGACAGGAAGTTCTGAGCTTGTACAGCAGGAGGTTAGGATTTAGCCTGGCTTAAGTGGGATGGAAGACAAACTGTGCTTGCAGCAGGGTTTGGAATACTGAATGGGAGAATTCGATCTGAAGCTTGTGGGGGAAACATATTAAGCATATAAAAAAGCAGTGGACAAATGAGGACAACCACTACAGAAGGACTGTAGAGAGATGGAATGGGAAAATGTGTGACTTCCCTCCAGAGACAAAAAGCCAAAATACAGTTGCAAGTTTGGAAACAGTAAAGGCTGTGAATGGACATCACAGTCCTACAAGGTGCATAGTGCTAGAATACAGCTCACAAAAAGGCTTTTGCACAAAATGTCACCAGTTTATGGTGTTTATGGGTAACAGCGGGGCTACTCAGGTAGCTAAGAACATGGCCCAGCAGCATAATCCCTTTTCAGGCTGAAAGCCCTTGGGTCCTATTCTCAAACTCGCAAAATAAGAATAGGAAGAGCTGTAGAGCAGGCTGTCTTATTCCAGGAAGTCATGTCAATCCATCAGCCAGCCCATGGAACAACTGTGCTGACTATGGATGCTCTTAGAACATCCATCTCACTTTTTAAGCTTGGTCCCACATAAACCTCTCCATCTTTCCTATTCCTTTTCTCTGCTGATGTTGCAGCAGGCTTATTTCTAGCACCCAGTGATGTTTATATTTCATCCTACCCTGTGAGGGGGATTGAGATGGGTGTTTCATGAGAGGTGGTGAATGACAGCAGGGCATCAGTGGAAGGATAAGGGCATATTTATATACATTATTTATTTTGTTTAGAAATAGCTTGCAGCCATCCAGTGTCTTTTCATGTGCTCTGTATATGAAAAATAGTAATTTTGGCAGTAGGAACAGATTAATGAAACTTTTTTTTTTTCTTCCTTTCCTGTTTAAAATCACTGTGCAAAAGAAGGGAGGGCAACTCAGTTGCAGAGAGCCCCTACCATCTCCCTAGCATGGTGGAGGGGCAAGCAGTAAAGTAGGAGAAAAATACATGCCAGTGTGGAGCAGAGGAGACTGTGGGCAGAGGTGCACTGGCATTAGAAGCTGGAGAGAACACATGTTGGCATATTCAATGTGTTGGCTTTTTTTGGCAAACGGCTGAGCCTGGATTAATAAAATGTTCAGATAAAAATCAGAGTTTTATTAAAGTGTGCTCACACACCAGCAGCGCCCGGCCGCGCTCCTGGAACGTGAGCTGGAAGCCTGCCAGCGGTGCTCAGGAGTGCTGCTTATCATACCTGATAAGAAGGTCCTGCTGTGCCAGAGTGTGAAAGAGAGCATGAGCGGGCGAGAGGAGGAAGGGAAACTGGCAGCAGCCCGCCTGCTTCTTGGCCCAAGCCTTGCTCTGAGCCCACTGGCCCGTAAGGGTTTGCCCCCTATATAAACCCAGCGCACGTTGGAGGAAAAGCACACAGAGGCTTCCAGGAGAGCAAACAAGGCCAATTGCTCTCGCAGCAGCTCCCCTCTCCTTCCTCTGCTCCCCCCCTCTCTCCCTGCTCGCCGTTCCGCAGCTAGCTCCCTGACATATTTTAAACAAGACTTTTTCTTTACTTTGTCTCTTCTGTGTCAGCTCACTCGGTGCCAGATCTCAAAGCTAATTAAAAGGGGCATGGACTGGGCTTTTTTTTTTTTTTTTTTTTTTCCTTCAGCAGTGAGCTGTTGGCAGTTTCTGAGCTGCCAGGAGTGGGGACTGTGGAAAAGCAAGTTGGTACCAACTAGGGAGTAGGAAGCCAAAAACTACCCTCTTCTGAGCAGGGAAAGAAAGAAAAGGACAACTCTAAGTCCTTCAACAGATAACACACAGGCCTTCAAGCACAGTGTGTGTCTCAGTCCTTCCTTGCATACTTTGTTCAAACTTTGCATAGCACTTAAATCTCTCAGCCTGTTCCTACCGTTTTTGTAGTCTCAGAATGTGCCCGTGATCCTTGTCTTCACCACGTTGTACTATTACATCCCGTGTGGGATAACATGGCAAGGTCTGCTTCCTAAGAATACCTCGTTCCTCCAGTTTCCTATCAAAAATGGGTACAGTGGGTCTCAGGCCAATGCTGGGGACAAACAGGGTAGAGAAAACATTGGGCTTGCTGTGCCACCGTTTTACCTCTGTGGATTGCATTTGTCCTGGAACAGAAACTGTTAACATGTGACTTGCCAGGTCAGCCACTAAGCAATGTGTCGCTTAAGCAATGACATTTTATTTTTTTCAGGCAAGGGAGGAGGAAGCTATTGTTGAGTTAATTCATGTATTCAGGAAAATTGTAGATGGTGGACATGATAGTGGTATGAGCTTGCTACTCTGCAATAATTCTCCTGGTCAGCTTCCAGCATTTCTTCTAAATGTGATGTAGAGAAGAATAGTAGCCTTCAGACATCTCACTTTGACCATCCTTTTTGGTACAGTATTTTCCATTTTTAAAAACACAAAGTGCTGGTCACGCTTGGTTTGTCGTTAAGGCCTGTTGTGTCCCTGATTTCAGAGCCTTAAACTAATATGCTTAGACTTAGTATGAATTAAAAGAGCTACTAGCTTTGTTGAATGCCTCCAGCATGGCATAACAGCCACCTGGTACTAATTAACAATTCCCAACTGTGTCTCCATCCTAGTACTGCATTTTGAGTCACCTGCACTGGATTATCTGTGAAGCTGTTCCTTCTGCTTCACTAAAATCAAGTATCCCAGCTAGGGGTAGTGCATGGGGAAGACAGTGTGGAAAGTAGCACAGGCTTTGCCTCATGACAGAAACTGCTTTTATGTCATCTGTGTAATCTTACCAAGGTCTGGACCCTCTCGAATAAATGACGCTGGCATAACTCTCCTTCTTGTTCTGCACCATTGTAAAATCCCAGGTGAATTGCGGACTTTTCTGCCTCCCTCCTCTACCATTCATGTTGTGTATGTGCAAGCAGGGGAAGAGCTGCTAACATGCTTGGGATTACCATGTATCCCCACCACTGCTCAGAGATTCTCCTCAAAGCTGGGCAAATTTCCAGCACCTCATCTGCCTGCCTGCTGCATCTAGCCCCTTACCTCCTGCTCTCTTCCCTCCGCTGCCCGCCCCCTAAATGCGTTTATGCTGACGGGCCCATCTTTCCTCATCCACAGACAGGAGATGTGATTAGAGGGAATCTAATTTGTTTGGAGTGCTCTGGCGACGGAAGGAAATTATTCTGCAGCAATATTTGCAAATGCATTCATCATGGAGTCCCTGGCAATCCGTCACCGTGAGCTGATGACTTTGTGATCTTCATGAAGGTCTGATTAAAAGTGTTTTCTAATGATCAGCCTAACTTCCCATCCTGCTCCTCCTAATGTGCACCTAGACAAAAGGAAGGAATGAGGATAGAGATGCCAGTCATGCACTGTCCATCCTTCGTGTCCCCTAAATCCAGGACAGACAGAAAGTTCTGGTCAGATGACATTGAGCTGCTACTACAGTCTGAGGTCCTGCAGTTCTCTGGCTTTCTGCATGTCCAACAGCCTCATAAAAGAATTGGCTTTTTGTTGCCCATTATATTTAAGTCTTCTGCCTCGCCCAGGGTGAGGAGCAGGTTTTGTATAAACCCTGGAGCTCTCTGCACTGGACATACAATCTCAGATACCTTCTCAATTTACCTATTTTGCAGACAGCAAAATTCCATGTACAGGTCCTTCCCAACACTAGAGCTTGTCCCAATCAAGAAATGAAATAGAGGGGGATCGGAATCCAGTAAAAGAGAACAACATTTTAGGTGGGCCTTGCATTGTGTAGCAGGCCCTTCCTGGCAACACAATCCTGAATGTAGCACGGCCTCGTGGGTTCTCTCTCATGCTTTAATCCCTTGCACCAGATCACAGACCTTCTCAACCAGTTGTATTTGGGATGGGGATAACATCCCCATTACCTTTGTACACTCTTCTGTAATGTACATTACATTAAAAGAGAAGCTGGGATGTTGCCCTGCAAAGACAGAGGCCCAAGGCCAGTCACAGTTGAGCAAAGAGAAAGGGGAAATTATACAAATTGTGCTTTGGGCCCGTGAGACTTGACAGATTAATCTGATGTCTGCAAGGGTTGAGGGGGTGGCGTGCCAGTATAGACTGGGCCTTTGCTTTCAGAACAAATTGCAAGAATGTACATCTTGTTTTGTGTTATGTGTAGTGTTTGTTTTAACTGAACTAAATAGGCTTGTTTATGTGGTGAAGTCATGTGGTGATGGCACCCAAAACAAAGCAGGTAAGAAAACCAGGACAGGGTAGAGCTACAACACTGTAAATTGTGCTTCTAGCGTACTGAGTAGCGCACCAAACATGTCTGAGCCTGGATGTCCACTCATGGAGATGCCTATGGCCTGAATAACTTGGGTATTTGCTTGTTTCTCAGACTTGTATTTTGATCTGATGAATCCATAATAGCTGTCCTATCGTAGCCTTGTGTAATAACTTTTCTGTCAAGCCTGTGTTTTGATGAGAAGGTTTTCCATTCCTAGGTGTCACAGTGGGTCCCATGCAGTGGCAGGGCTGCACCGTTCCTGTGCTTCTACTGGCTTTGGTCCAGGTTATTGTGTTGGGGCTCCTGTCTGCCTTCTAGTCCTCCGCTAGCCTGCACTCTAGCAGTAGCTGATCTGGATTCATTAGGTAGACAGCAAAATTATTTGCAATGGTGTGCCCTTCCCCAGATTTGCAAAATACAGCTTTCTACCATTTTGTGATCTGCTTCCCTTGTCCTCTGGTGGGTGCCCTTTGGCTTGGGTGGTCTGGGTGACATTTGCTTACTCCACTCTCTTCGACGATGATTTGGCACTGTGATTATCTTCCTCCATCTGGCTTGTGAATGTGACTCAGACTCCCTATTGTACTAATACATAGGAGTGTGTGGTCAGTGCAGCAGTGTACTTGCAGGTTCTGCTGCCAGACTAATTCAGTGTCACCCATGGCATGCCCTTCTCGCTGCTGCATAGCATGTAACCCCTGCAGAGTTATCTTTGAAGGCTGATGTCTCTGCTTTACTGCTGTAGACTGCTAAACCAGTTCACTTTGGTTTAGTCTAATCTCTAAAGGTAAGTCGCTACTGAAAGATTACCTTATTATGTATTTCTTTATTTTGTCAGGGACATAAGAGGAAAATGGCAACCCACCATAGGAGAGTAGGAGGTTGAACCTCTCCTTTTGCGAAACTGACTATCTGGATGAAAAAGCATGAGGTTAAAGACGCGAATGCCACTACATTTGTGGATCTGGAACACATCCAGTAGCAGCAGCATCCCCATTTAGTGGCTTCTCCCTATTGCAGATTTGAGTTCAGCATTGTAGATGCCACTATTAATGTCAGAAGCTCTGTTTTAAAACATAGAAATGAAGGTGCTATGTAAATAGCAACAAGGAAAGCTACCAACTTGTTTGGACTACTAGGCACCCTCAAAGTTCCCAGGGACACCCCAGTGGGCATTTTCTAATGCTTTAACATGTTGCATATGCAATCTTTTAGCTAAGTTTTTCTGCAAGGCATATCCTTTGTAAATTTCTTCTAAGAGAAGTACGTTGCCTCCGCATGCCATCCAGGAAAAGGGAGCTAAAGACTAAGCAGGCTTTCTCAGTGCAGACAGATAGAGCACTTGTGGTTGGTGGATGTGCAATCAGTGCATTAGTTTTGGAAACGTCCTTCAAGAGATAGCACTTCATGAACCCCCACAGTGGGATACACTGAATAAAAGAAACAAACTGGAAATCCTTACTTCACCAGGACTGTTCTAGGTAAGGTGTGAAGCCTGAAGTGACAAAGTGAGCAACGTGTAGAAGCAAGGAGAAGAGTACATACCAAAAGTCAAAATTAAATAGTCTAGTAATAATTCAGCAAATCCCTGTTTTCCACCTACTCAATCCCTTGCTGGCAAATATTTCTAGCCACATTATCATCACTGTGTGGATTTAATATAACTAAGGATTGTGCAGCAGAGTAATCTTTTCTAAGAAGTGTGGAAGTTAGACATTTCCCTAAATCCTTATGAGAAAGCCTGGGCAGGGATACTAATATTGTCGTAGGCGTGGCACCAGAGTAAAGTGTATTAAATTGAGGTGTGAATCTTTGCTCTTGACCAAATAGGACTTTTATCTCTCATATTCAAAATAATATTGGGGCACTGAACTGCAGAACAAAATTTGGTAGCCAGGTCCTCATGTCTGAGGCAGGGAGAAAGATGCATACTCAAATCAGCAGTGTCTCTCTGTGTCCTAGACATTTCATTTATTTATGATAGTACAGTTTTTCTAGAGAGATGTAAGGACTATGAAAGCCACATGTGTTTTACCACAATCTCTGGAAGAAAAAAAAGAGCTGGGACTCAATTTGTACACAGTTACTGACACTTCCCAAAAAATTTTGCACCTTCCTCTGTGCCTTCATGCACTGTGGCAGAAGTAAAGTGTGCTCAGGGGCAGTGGGTCACATCCTTGTCAGCTGGGGAGAGACTGCAGCCCTTCTTCAGAGCCTTGACACAAACTGAAGAGGGGCTTTCCCCATATCCTTCCTGCAGCCCGTGACTACCCAATTAACTGCCAAGACAGAGAAATGAATTTGTATAGGTTGAAGTTTTCATGTGCAGAAAGTATTCCCGCAGGGCAAAAGAAACATAGCTGTGTTGAAAATGAACTTTTTTGGGAGGGAAAACAACATCAGTTCTGCTGGGGAAAAAGAAAAAGGTTTTTTCAAGGAAAAACTTGAAACAAACGTTTTAGTTCAAAAATCAACGTTTTGACTGAAAATATTCCATTTCTCTTTCTCAGCTTAAAAAAAAAAGGAGAAACAAAATGATAGCTCGAAATGTCACTGACACGTATGCTTTTATTCCATTCCAAAAGGGGAAAAAAATGGTAGGAATATGACATTTTAAAGCAAAATAGAAGAAAAAATTGTCACTTTGAATCTGTTCCAAACTTCAGTGGGAAAACTGACAGCTTTTTGACAGAAAAGACTATCTCAAAAGATTTTTCAGCTGAAATTTTGTGAAAGAAAACGTTGATTTTTCCCAAAGAGTTTCTGGAGAAAGGAGGCACTGCAGTTTGGGAATTGGGTACGGTATAGGGACTTCTCTGAAGTACTTTAATTCAATATTCTTCTGAAGATGAGATTTTTCTGCCATACTCTCACAGGAAAAAAAGGTGGTGTGCACCATGGCACTCTTACTAAAATACTCTGTATCACTACAAATGCAGGCATGGGCTGCTGTCTGCTCACCAATCCCTAGCACAGTAGGGCAAGGAAGCAAAAGTGAAGAGATCCAAATGTGCTTTTCCCATGCTAAGGAAAGCTCAGGGAGTGCATTCAAGAGCAAATTCGTAACTCCTGCTGAAACACTGTCCAAGTTTTTTCCCTTAGAAAGCACCATTTCCTTGATGTTATAACCATTTGTGAAGAAGGCTTGGTGAAGTGCCTAGTTTCAGGTAGGCTGGAGTATTTTATTTGGACTGGCATTTCACAGAACCGCAGATGCGCTGGCTGGACTCTATCATTGGAGGTCACGACGTGTGACCTCTTCTTCAAATATAACTGCTGCCAACATCAGATCAGGTCACCGTGGATTTATTTACCTGAGTTTTGATAAGGTAGCAGGTCCTACAGCCACTTTGGATACATAATACACCCTCTGCAGTGAAGAAATTTTTCTATGTATCCAGTCTGAACCTCTGCTTATCAAATGAAAAGTCTGAGTGGGAACAGCAGAAGCTCTTTGTCCTTACCAAAGCAAGGGACTTCAGCCTCATTGAAGCAAAAGATTCTCATACCGCCTAAAAAAAAAAATGTCTTCCCTAATATTTTTATTTCACAGGAAAGCCTCTCATCTGAGCATGTTTCTTTCCTGGAAAAAACTGTGAACTTGTGAATTTTTTCCTGAAGAGAAAGAAAGGTTTTGACAAGCTCTGACAATATGATGATTTTAGGCATAAGCATAATGATACATACCAATCAGAAGCTGAAGGCGGGCAAATTTGTACTAGAAATGAGGCAGAAGTTAAAAAGGAGGATACCAGCTGGTCTGACTAGGTTTATGGTAGACAGTCCTTCAGCTGGAGTTTTTTAGTCAAAACTGGGTACCTTTCAAAGAGATGATGTAACGCAAACAACTTTCTCCACCAAGTGCTGAAATTGCTGAGTGAGTTGCTTTCCAGCCCATGTTATCCTGGAGGTTATATTAGCCCAAATGACCCCTTCTGACTTTAGATGAGGTTCCTGTAGCAATATCAAAAGGCCTTAAGTGGTGATCAGGACACTGCAAGTGCCTACAACAGTCCCTGCCCTCAAAGGTCAGCAATTTGGGATTGAATAACAGCTAATTTCAGTCCTGCTTCTTTCTATCAAGACCTGTGAGAGAAAAGAGCCTGAGACAGGGTGGAGTAAGGGTCACTGGAGGAAAAGAGGAAAGGGTGGAGAGGGTGTGTTGAAGGCAGGGAGGCACGGTACTGGTACTGCATGCATCTGAGGTAATGGGGGAAAGAGACAGGATTGAACCGAAGCTGGGTAGGAGGAGTAGACAGTGGTTCCTCAGAGCCTGTGTGGGGAGTGATCGTTTTCAAAGCAAACACCAAAGGCATAGCTCAGTTGTCCTCCTGACTGCTGTTTCTTCAGCTTACTTGTGGCATCTGGGATTTTTTTTTTCAGTTCTTACCTTGCTCCTTTTCTCTTTCCACTTTTCTTTTTCTTCCAGCAAGCCCCAAAAGCTCAGGGTGGTTTAATGCCAGTTTAAGCACTTTTGATTCATTGTCTGAAGCCAGGTTTCTGAGGGCCAGGGCTGTTTGTTTTGCTGTGCCTCTTCACTTCCAACGAGTAAGTTCAGCAGCCTGTGGGTATTTCTTTCCTAGTTCTGTATAGATGGTGTGTATCTCTGTCCTTGCAAGATGAGAGACAGACAAAAAGAGACCCTGGGAAAGTGGACAAATAGCAAATAAGCAGAAGGAAGAGGGGTCATCAGAGAGAACTTGGAGGGTGGTGTGAGAAGAGTTGTGGGTAATGTGTTGGCTTGTTGCTGTAGCAGTTAGATCCACCACTACCTTGCAGTTTTCAGCCAGGATATAGGAGCCACAGTCAGACCATGAAGAAGGACAGATGAAGCACTAGTCTGTGGCTTTGGAGCTGGGGGTTGAGCTTTCTGCTCTTTTACAGAACTTCTCATATTATCTTGAGGGGAATTCCTTAATTTTGCCGTACTTTAATCTCCCCCTCTGGCAATGAAAATGCTGAGCTTGAAGGGCGTGTCAGAAGGGTAAACAATTCAGGATATAAAGTGCTATAGTATTGCTGTGGGGCTGCGCTCCGTGGACCCTCTTATCTTCTGATATCAACACCAGTGTCTTTGGAGTGAGATGACCACCAGACAGAACTTGAGATCCTGCTGATCTTAGATGTTAAAGATATTTTCACAAAGCAGAGGAAGCCTGTGACCCAGTGCCTTGCTAGGGCTGGATCAGGAACTCAAAACGGTCTGTCATGCTACCAAGCAAAGGAAAAGATAGAGAGATACCCACTGGGGCTGGATGTGGGCACAGCTATTTATCTGAGAACTCCCTAAAGTTTTCCAGCAACTCCTGTTATAAAGCTCAATGGTGGAATTTTAATGATGGCTTCAAGGGCACTAAGCAGGGGTAGCTTATTATCGTCTTCTCTCTACATCTTTTATATGTTGGCTAAAGCTAGATGTTTTTGCTAAGATAGTCTCTGTTTCAGTACTGCCCATGCTTGCTAACACTGGAGCTCCTGAGCTATTAGATATCAGAATCTCAGAAACAAAACAACAAGCTTGTTGAGACCCCTCAGTGCCATACTGGCAAGCTGAAAGTTTTGCCTACAGTAGCAAAATATGATTGTTTTTCAAGGAGGGGTTTAGAAAGAGTGCACTAGCTAAAACTGATAGTAAAATGATCTTTCTCATAGCATAAAGACCACAAGGTAATGTGCCTTCAGTGTCTTCCTGGGTCACAGATGAGTCAACTAACTTTAAACATTAGGAGAAAGGCCAGCTTGAGGTCCATGTTAGCATCTACTAGCCAGACTCAACCAGAGCTAGGCCATTTGCCCTCACCACCAACAGCCAATAATGTTGACAGTAAAAGCTACTGTGTTCAAGAGCAGCCCCTCTCTGATCCTTAGGTAATGATGTGTGTGTTATGTTTCCTCTCCAGCATCTTATTTTGCTACTTGCAGAATAGAAAAAAAAAAAAAGCTTACCAATTTTCTTAGTGCAGACAAGGCCTAAGGGACGAAGCATTGTTTGGGAAAGGCTGTTCTCTGTAGAAGCCATATCGATTCCTGGGGCAGAGGGAGGGGGAAGAGACAAAGCTTTTCCCTCTGAGAGTGAAATGACAATTGGCATTGAGAAATGCAGCAAATCTTGTCAGGAGTCTGAACACAGGGGGCCAATTCATCCCTCTCTTGTCTCCACTGAACCCTGTGTATTGTATGAGCTTTTAGCCTGGTCTGCCATATGAGAAAAGCCCCTTCCTGGGCTGGGACAATGGGACCCTGGGCAATAAGTACAGAGAGCACCTCATGCTGTCAGGAGTGGGAGGTCTGCGGGGAAATCAGAGGATGCAGAAAAACCAGAGGAAGGAGGTGATATGGCTCCCTCCACGCTGGTATGGCTCCCTCCAGAATGGGTGTAGGATGGGGGAGACTGCTTCCATTTCCCACTTCCCAAGCTCTCTCTCCTGCATGGAGATCTGTGAGATCTATTCCCCTGTCAGGTAAAGCTGAGCAGCCATTGATTGGCAGCCAGATGGAGCAATGAAGGTGGATCAATGTGAATTGGATTTTTTTAAGTTTAAATAAAATTTGTATCGGCATGAAGTTAATTAATAGAGAGCTGTCAGAGGGCTCCTTGGCACATCAGTGTGTTAGGAGGCAATGGTACCCTTCAGGGAGGTGGTGGGAGGAGGCTGCAGGAAAAGGGATTCAGCTGCAAGTTGAAATTAAAAAAAGCAGGCCAGTCTTTCTCTTGGCCCCGTTTCAACATTTTTTCATCCTTCCTTCCTTGGAGGTTGCTTTTGTCTTTACTGATGTGCCTTCCTTTTTTTGGCCTTATGCTGCTTTTTGCCATCTGAAATCTTTGCTTCCCTTCCTAATGGAAATGTTGCTTTACTGAGTTCATGTGTTGTCACAGCTGTTTCTGGTTTGGGTTACCTACTCCACGCACTCTCTTCCAGTAGGAGAGGTGATGAGGAATCAGACAGCAGCAGTAAGGCACAAAAGAGAGGGGTGCAGGTGTATTGGCTATAAGAGATCCTTTGTATCTTACAGCTCTAGGCTTGCCTATGTATCTGTTCTAGTCCAAGGCCCAAAAAAGATCATCACTGCTCCAGCAGCGTCAGGAGGGGATGAGGCAGGTGGTAAAGTACAGGTTACCTTTCAAAGAGCAACAGCACATCAGTGATTCACAGTCTTCTCTGTGGCTGGCTGGTGGTAAAGTTCTGTGTGTACAGGGACATGGGAATAACCCCAGAATCTCCTGACAGAGCTGCATAAGAACTTGAGGTATGTGTGTATGGGGACATTTCTGTTGACCCTCAAAGGATGGTGCCTTAAAGGGCCTGTTCCCACCTAATTTTTAGTTAAACGTGTCCAATGAATAGTAAAATTTGGTACTTCTGTGTGAGGTCGTGGTGCTTGGGAGCCCTGGGGTTGCACACCCTGTGCTGCATGCCAGCCTGGGTCCTGCAGGGCTGGCTCATTGCATCACTGATCAATGTCTCTCCGATGCTGCCTCTGAGCAGGGACATGAAGGAAAGGGAGAGAATGGAAACCAGATGCAGTTTCCATGGCAACGTCCAAAAAAGAGGGAGAGTGACTGGGGGTGGGGAGAATTTTTTTTTTTTTTTTAAAAAAGGAGCCTCACAGAGATTTAGGTTTCGCGCATCAGTGAATGAGCTTTGACACTGGCTTGCCCAGTGCAGGAGGATGCTGCTTATTCACTCTCTGCTTTCTCCTGTGTGAAGAGTAGTGTATGGGAGACTCTCTAGGAGACTGTTCCAGCCTTAGGACCTCTCTTTAGGCAGCAGAGATGGGACCCGGGGCTCCAGCACACTCCCACTTTGGGGCCTGAGCATCCCAGCCAGGATGGAGCAAGCTGAGACCTCCCAGGTATTCCAGACCCTGCTTCTCCCTGTGAAGAAGTGTGTTAGGAAATGAGACGGAAGAGGCAGCTGGGGAACATCTGAGTTGCTCCAGGCCTTGCCACTTGCAGAGGTGGGCAGATCAGGACTTAAGGCATGTTCCCGAGCATAGGAGAGCTCCCAGCTGCTCCTGCAGGCTGTGGAGAAGCTGAGAGTAGCTGTACTGCCAGCCTTTCCCAGCAGGAGGCACAGGGGAAAATGGTATAATGGATCTGGCTTTGTGAAAGGCTTTCATCTCCTCAGAAATTCTCCTTTCTGTGATTTCCATGCATGCCCACTTATCCCATTATCTGTGTCAGGAGGAAAACAGAATCATCAGCAGTCGTGATTTGTATCTCTGAAGATTTTCTTCTCTGTGCTTAAGCAAAATCCCCTCTTAACCACTTCTTGTCCTTGCCTTCACAGGTTAAAGCGTTTCAGTTCATGATTTTTCTTACATTCTTTCCTTACTTTAGAGTTCATTCCTGTTGCTGCCTCTTACGGCTGCTTTTCTTAGGCTCCCAGATATGACCTAACATGGAGTCCAACAATACAGTATACTTAGACACAGATCAATAAAGCTCTTAGATGCCCAACTCCTTGCTTTGGTGCTTTACTCTTTCACATCTTCCCTGTGGAGCTGTAAAATTCCCATTTTACAGAGCAGCACACTCAAGTAGAAGTTTGCTGATGCTAGCAGAAGAAGCTGTGAAAGAGCTGCATTCACCATTCAGCGGCCACTATGTCTGTTTGGAGAACCTTAAACTGTCTCCCCATGTGCCATGAGATTCTAATCATTATTGCATAGAGATCTCACAGGTCCTTCTTGTTATGCTATAGCTGTAGCTGTGATCCCTGCTGGAGCTCACTCTTTCCTGCTCAAGCAGGACCTTCTGAGAAAAGTGCCACATTGCATCCAGTAATGACTTCAAATACAAAATCTAGACCATGCTACTCTCGCATTTTTGGAGATCTTAAAACCTAAGTCAGGTTCTACAGCTCAGCCATGGTCTATAATGGCTGCTGTTGACCATGTCAGATATCTGCTCTGACTGGGAATTTGGGCCAGCTGCCTGCTGTTTCATCCTCTGATAGGGTTGGGTCATAGTATTCACTGTAGCATCAAATGTGGTGGGTGGCCTGAGACGTACTGAACTTGTAAAGATATGGCAGAAAGATTGGACTCTCTCATTCATGGTGTTGCAGTGATGTGCTTGCTTTGAAATGTGCAAGTTAAGAATAGGCAGGTATAAATAAAATGCATAAAGCAATTGCTGGGTATGAATGTATTTGCAAAGATTAGATCAAAATCCAAGGTGCCTGTAAGTTTGTGGTCTCTAGGTCTATTCCTATTGGAAGTAGGCTTTGCTTATGAAACTGCTGCACTCAAGGAGAGCAGCAAAGCACTAGCTTAGTATTTATTCTCAACAAACAATACCTTGGTAATAAAGTTTTCTTTTATTGTTTTAAAGCCTTTACCTCAGAAGAGACAAGATCCTTATCACTTCTTACTTGTGAGTGTTCCTGGTGTTGCCTGTAGGAGAACTGGTTTCACTTGAAGTTGTGCTGTCTACCTGGGAAAGGGCTGCCCCTGTGGCTGGAGGTGTAGTATGCTACATGGTGCTACCGTGCAATTATGCATTTCTTTTCTAATGAGATCGTTAGGAGTGCAGTGCTTGTCGCTGATTAGAAGTTCCTAGAATAGAACTTGCTATTTTCTCCTAATTACATTATATAACAGTGTAATTCACAAGGATAGTAGTTAAAACAAAGTATATGGATTTAGGAGATTGGTTTCTGGTTCTGTTTTCTTTTTTTTTTTTAAGGCACTACCACAACCTTTTAGTATGACATTTGGGTGAATCACTTAATATTCTCTGCAGCTGAGATCCTCAAAAAGTAAATAGACACGTAGATCATTAAGTATCTAATTATCTTAGAGGATATGGACTTCTGTTCCCTAGATGCCAAATGGGGGGATAACTTCAGAGATGTGTGTAAAGCCCTTTCGGATACCACAGTAAATATTAGAAAAGCCAGTAAATAGTAGTGTGCATATTATAAATCTATTTTACTGGAACTTGATCTGTTGCCATAATATTGATTGTTCATGGAAATTAAGTTCGTTATAGTTCAGAAAGAGCCAGTTCTAAGTTAGACTCAAGTGATCAGCTTCTTGAGTGGGGGGATGAAAGACTGAATAAAATAGGATGAAGCTGGGACCACCCTTTTTAAATTTTTTTGTAGTTGGAAACTGTGTTTCTTATCTAAGCCTATACATTTGAAGAACTTCAGTCATCGTGTCTTCTAGTTGGCTTTTCAAATGAAATAGATAGGATATGGGAGAATTGGACTGTGAAAGACCCAAAGCATGGAGGAAGTGGACAAAAAAGTAAAAGAAAAGAGAAATGGTATGAGCTGGGAAGCACTGATTCTATATTCTTATATGTATATCAGACATATATATATATATTTGTATGAGAGTTTTATATATATATATAAATCAATGTTATATTTCTCTATGTTCATGAATTTTTATATATATAGCTAAAAAGAATGCTGGATGATCGTCTGATACTAGCTGAAGTATTTGTTACAATGGAAAACGTGCCCAGTTAGTATGATAACATCAAGGTCGTTTGTTAATTATGTGGCTTTATCAAAAATCTTGTTGAAAGTACTGACTTTCCAATGACATCCAGCTTAACCTGTATCCCCCTTAAGAGGAAATTGTAGCAGACAGTTTAAGGCCTTTGGTCAAAACTATATTGCTTATTTAGGATGTAATACTTCTGCCATCAGAGCTGCTGTAACCTTGAACTTAAAGCAAGCTAGCAGAATTTACCTTCACCTGCTCAAAGAAGAAAACAATAAGATTAGGACCAACAGTAATAGTAAAAGCAATGCACTAGTGATTAGGAGCATAGGGCTCTAAAGGACCTCTTTGGGTCATCAAATCCAGTCCTCTGGTATTACCGGCAGTCATGTTGTAATCCTTTTCATAAGCTTTGAGACCATGGAGGAACTTTGGCACGCATTTATAATAATCAACACTCCTGCTCTGAAGGGCTTAACACCTAAACCCCCCTGTTGTAAACAGATGGATGACACCAAGAGGGGCCTGGGGGCTAGAGAGGACAGAAGTGATGATAGGTAGGTCTGCTTAGCTGTGGTAATTGCGAGATGGAGGAAGTTACTTGTTAGCAACATTATTCATAACCTACATATTTCACCTCATGTGGCAGGTTGCTAAGTACAGGTCTTAGCAAATGAACTAGAAGGACAATGTGGTGGCAATGTGATCCATGGACTTATATGGATAGACAGGGCTGGTGAAAAACATCGTGGCTTGGTAATGCATCATGTATTGTTTTTTCCCAAGAAAAATTATGAGACCAAAATTGCATCCTTCCCCTTGATTCCCAGACTCTCTCTGGTGTAGGTCATTAGGATGTTACAACATTGAATTATAGCTGAACGTTTTTAAGATGTTTTCTTGCCTACTATTTCTCTACTATGGCCTTTTAGCTATCTCAGATGCCAGCTAACAACATACTGCAATCAGTCCTGCTTTCACAGTGATTTTACTTCAGTGGGAGTGAATTAGGATCATAGAATGGTTTGGGTTGGAAGGGACCTTAAAGATCATCTAGTTCCAAACCTCTGCCATGGGCAGGGACACCTCTCCCTAAAGCAGGTTGCTCAAAGCCCCATCCAGCCTGGCCTTGAACACCTCCAGGGATGGGGCATCCACAGCTTCCCTGGGCAACCTGTTCCAGTGCCTCACCACCCTCACGCTAAAGAATTTCTTCCTAATATCTAATCTAAATCTCTTCTCTTCCAATTTAAAACCATTTCCCCTTGTCCTGTCACTACACTTCCTGACAAAGAGTCCCTCTCCAGCTCTCCTGTAGGCTCCCTTCAGATATTGGTAGGCTGCTATAAGGTCTCCTTTGAGCCTTCTCTTCTCCAGGCTGAACAACCCCAGCTCTCTCAGTCTGTCCTCATAGGGGAGGTGCTCCATCCCTCTGATCAGCTTTGTGGCCCTCCGCTGGACCCGTTCCAACAGATCCATGTCCTTCCTGTGTTGAGGACTCCAAAGCTGGACACAGTACTCCAGGTGGGGTCTCACGAGCACAGAGTAGAGGGGCAGAATTACTTCCCGTGACCTGCTGGCCATGCTTCTCTTGATGCAGCCCAGGGTGCTGTTGGCTTTCTGGGCTGCCAGTGCACATTGCCGGCTCATGTTAAGCTTCTTATCCACCAACACCCCCAAGTCCTTCTCCTCAGGGCTGCGCTCTAGCTGTTGTCAGCCCAACCTGTATTTGTGCCTGGGATTGCCATGTCCCAGGTGCAGGACCCGGTACTTGGCTTGGTTAAACTTCATGCGATTTGCACGAGCCCACCTCTCAAGCCTGTCCAGGTCCCTCTGGATGGCATCCTTTCCCTCCAGCATGTTGACTACACCACTGAGTTTGGTGTCATTGACAAATTTGCTGAGGGTGCACTCTGTCCCACTGTCCATGTCTCCAACAAAGATGTTGAACAGCACTGGTCCCAGTAGGGACTTCTGAGGAACACCACTCGTCATTGGCCGCCAATTGGACATTGAGCCATTGACTAAAACCCTTTGAGTGTGGCCAGCCAGCCAGCTCCTTATCCACCAAGTGGTCCATCCATCAAATCCATTAGTTTCCAATTTTGAGACCAGGATGTTGTGCGGGACAGTGTCAAACACTTTGCACAAGTCCAAGTAGACAACATCTGTTGCTCTGCCCTTGTCCACCAAGCATGTGGCAGTATCATAAAAGCCACCAAATTTGTCAGGCACGATTTGCCCTTGATGAAGCCATGGTGGCTGTCTCCAATCACCTCCTTTTCCATGTGCTTTAGCAGAGATTCTAGGAGGATCTGCTCCTTAATCTTGCCAGGTACAGAGGTGAGACTGACTGGCCTACCGTTCCCTGGGTCTTCTTTTTTTCCTTATAAAAAGACCATTAGACCCATAAGTTGTGTTCACCATCTCCAGACTGGATCATGTCTCAGGATGCATGTCTGCAGGGCTCCCACTGTAGTCATCAGACCCTCACTAAATGCATCTCGGGGAATAATTTAGTCCAGAGTGCCTTGATTTCTCTTGCTTGAAGCCCTGACCCTCAGGATTCTATTGCTATGCTGTACTTTTATTTTGCGAGCTAGTTATTCTTTACTGATGAGCTTTTCTCATCATGACTCTCTTCCCTTCAAAGGGTGTTAAATAATGAAATAAATGCCAGCGACACTTCTACCTAACTATTGTTCTGAAGCGTTAAATCACTCACACATTAATTGAAACTTCCTCTTCCTTCTCTTTTCCCTCCAACCCCCAACCAAGGATTTTGCCTTCATTTGCTTTCATGGGTCTTTTCTTCCCTGCCTTTTCTTTCACTTCAGGCATTCTCAGAGGGCACCTAAAGTTCTTTGGATATGCAGTTTTGAAATGTGCAATTTGGCAGCAGCGTGAGCCTAGGATTGAATTAAATTAACTTGAGGCACTCTGAATTATTTTTTTTTATTAAATTACTTCTTTCAAAGTTACTACAGAACATTCCACTTATTAATTTTTTTTTATTATTAAATGAAAGGAAGAAAGGGGGGAAAAGACATAAAATTCATGAGAAGTCTGGAGTCAGGACTTGTTTAGGCTTTAGGGTTTTGCTCTTCCAGACTTCTCTGCGGTTTTATAACAAGTCTCTCCATTTAGAGAGGATATGGAGCCTCATGGATCTCCTCCACTTTTGGCATGTATTCAATAGCAGACTAGTTTAATGCCTGTTAAAACAGCCAAAGTGTATTTAAGCATCACTATTGTCTGTTAAGGATCCCTCAAATTCACATGCTTGATTGTTATGGAAAGTACCTATGCCAGTTGGGCAGGTATTTGTATTGCCAAGGAACTCGGAGGCACTAGGAGATGAGGCAGCCCATAGCAAGTCTAGTCTTTAGTGCTAGAGGTTGAAATACACAATTTCTAGAAGGGAGGAGTGGGGATAGAGTGAAAGAGTTGGGGAAAAGCATTTCGGTAGTGATGATGATGATGATGACAGCCTGCTATGGGAAGCCCATGTCAATTATTGGCACCTGGGTGGTGGTGATGGTGGAGAAAGGTGGGATTTTGATGGCTATTTCTTGGGTTGTCCCTTTCCCCTGCTCCAGATGGTAAAAGTAAATATGTTTTCCAAAGAGGTTTTGTAGCTCACCACTACTCAGCAGGGTTTTGATCTTGACTCCGCACTGGCCTTCATTATTCTGTGGAGCAGTCCTGTCTTATCCTTCCTGCCTTGTCAGAAAGGGATCTAGCTCCTGCGTGTGAGTTACATTTTAAAACAAGTATTTGTCATCATCCATAATAGCCATAGGGCTGAAGATCTCGGGTCTTAGCTCTGCCACAATTGTGTTGGGATGTTGTAATGCTTTGCTTGTGATAGCACCACCATTCCCAGGGCTGTGCAGAGGGTCTTGTCTTAAATACAGTTGGGAAGTGGCTTTGCCTTGTGGTCAGAGAGAAGGTAGAAGCTGGCTTGACTCAAAAAAAGGTTCTTGTAATGGTGTTTTCTCTAAAAGCTGATAGCACAGAAATAGAATATAACACTATTGCACTGCAGCAGAGAAAGCATCAGAGATGCAACAGCTTGCCGTGATTGTAAGTCATTCTTGGCCCTTTGACAGGAGAGAGTGAGAGGAGACCCCTTTCCCTGGAGGATGTGTCTGTTGGCAGGAGGGAGGGACAGAACGGGCCCAACTTTGACTCCCATGAGGCCATAATCAACTGAGGGCTCCTGAGTGAGGAGTACCCTATGCCCTCACTGTTAGTCCTGGACAAAAACAAGCCATCAGTACCAGCAGCAGCATGATCACAGCGCTGGGTACCTTGTGCTGCCTGTCTGCAGTGATTCATGCACCAGCGCAGCTCCGTCTGAAGGGGAGGGGTAGTAACTCCCACCAGTAGTCCCCATCCCATTCAGCAGGGAGAACTTTCACATAGAGGTGGCTGGAGTTATTGGGAACTGCTGAGGAAAAAGGCTGTGCTGCAAGCAGCTAAGAAAGATAAAAGAAGGTTAGGAAGGTTAGGGTTAGGGCCTTTTTCTCTTTCTTGTTCTCTCTCATTCTTCTCCTCCCCTTCTTTCAGCTATTTCCTCATAGCCATTTTCGAAGCCACTCTCTGTGCCATTGGCTTTCTTATTAAAAAGCTCAATTTGCTATTATTTCCCCACTGCCCTCATCCTTTCTCTTGAGGTGAAGGAAAACTTCTGAACTCAATTAAATCCAAGTTGCCAGAAGCAGGTGGATTTAGATTTTGTATCTGTAATCCTATCTGTTTGTATCAATACCTGATATAGTTTCTCATCAAGAGATGCCACCTTCCATAGGAGTTAATAAATAGGAGAAATGTGACCGTGGTTGTCTTTCAAGAGAAAATAACAAATGACCCATTTGAGCTCCTGTTTTCCTTGGAAGTAGAAGGACATCTGTGTGAGCATGTGTGAGAGAGGGAAAGGAGACTGACTGGCTTGAAAACACGTTCTTGGTTTGTTTACTGTAATTGATGAGGAACAGTTTGACCTGGAGAATCAATCTTCTACCTTACTCCTGATAACTCCAAAGGACAGAAGAAGTCAGAAATAAGCCACTGGAGCGGGTGGAGGGAGGAACGAAAAAGGGGCAAGAGAGGAAGAAGCATGTAGATTGGCTCAGTTCACTGCATTCCTGGAAAGATGCAGCAGTGCAAAGCTACTGGATTTCCAAGAACATAATGTGAGAATTGAACATTGGATTTTACTCTAAACTTATTTCAGAAAGCAAATGGGTCTCATTAGCCAGAACTTCTATGTGTTTTCTTTGTCCTTCTTAATTTTCCCCTCTTTAGTGGAATATTTTGAAGTGGTAAATGTTTTAGTTGTGTTGGCTTTTGTTTTCTTACTACTCTTATCACTGTAGAGAAGGGAATGAATTCTTGGATGTGTATTTCTTCCAGTACAGATACACTCTTGGTGGGTTTATTTTGCTGTATCTTTCCCTTTTTGTCAGCCCAAGCCTTTCAAAACTGCCTGCTCAACTATGAAAGTTTTATAAGGAAGAGAACAACATAGTCAGAACTCTGCAGATGGTGGAAAAAACAATATAATCTTGGTATTAGGGACAGCTCTTGCCTTGGTGATAGCCATCCCCCACAGAACTTTATAACCTTCAGTAAAACCTTCAGACATATTTCCCTCTTGTGCTAAGTGTGGACAGTGTGAATGCTATTACCAAGTGTGGCACCACAACATGCTAGAACAGAAAGCACATCTCACCTGCCCAGTAGCCATCAGGAGGATTTCAGCATGTATCCCCAGTTTTGCAAAGACAGGCATGCAGCAACTCATGCTGAGGGCAGAATGGGGAACGTTAGGAGAAGAAGTATATAAGGTCTTTTGTGAGATAATGGTCACTTTTTCTGCTTTCCACCATGTAACTCCCAAGTACTCCGTTCTTAGATCATCTTGATTTAAAAAATAGCCTACATTGTTCTTGTTTTGTATGAAGTTCCCTGAATCGCTGTTGTGTTGTATGCTTGCCTGTGCCCACAGGTCTTCTGCAAAATTTTACATTGAGATCCTCATCAGCTAAAAAGCAATGGAGCTGCCAGTGTATCATATTGCATCATCCCCCTGTGGTTTTTATGTGGTCCATGTAAGAAACACTATCATATGAATGTTTTAGGTGCGGTATTAATTTTTTCCTTGCTGTGTCCGTGGGTTCAAACAGACTGCAAAATGTGCAGGGGCTGCATCTCTAATGGAGTGTCTGTTAGATCAGAGGACAGAGTTAGTTTCTTCAAATGAAGTGAAATAGATTTGAGTTGGGACAAAGATTGATTGAGTAGGGGAAGTTGAGAAACACCAGTGGAATATATTTATAAAGGTTTCCAGGGAACAGTAAAGAACAAAACAAAATCTACTTGAAGTAATATTTTGGAAAGAGTCCTAGGAAAGGCAGGCTCATGGGCAGAGTGCAGGGGAAGCAGTCAAAGATGTATAATGAAACATGCATTTGTTCTGTGTTGAGATTTTTTACTTTGTCGCTTCAGTATCCCTTCTGGAACATGCTGTGCAGGAATATGCTGTTGCTTTCTGCTAATTAAAACATCTGGCACTACTTTATAGAACTGTGGCCTTTAAAATAGTGGGAAGCAGGGTAATGCATTTAATCTTGAATAACTTGTTTTGTGATCTGGTTTAAGCATAGGAGCCTCTGTCCAGATTACTCGCTGCCCAGATTGACTCACCAAAAGAGATGGGTGAAAATGTTTTGCTTGTAAAGAGCTAATCAGGGAGAATGTACTGAAATCCTGATTTTTAGATAAAGAAAAAAAAGAAAAGGAACGCTTTTCCAGATCTCTCTGCCATTCAGTCGACCTGAGATTTTGTTTCTTCTTGCTAACTTAAGCAACCTTCAGCCCGGTCAATGGAGCAAATGGGAGACCTTCAAAAGGAGGGTGCTGTAGGAAGTGGCATGCGTGCTTCCTCTGGATCGATGTTGAATTAATAATCCAGTGTAGTGTAAGAGGGTGCTGTAGTAGTGCCTTAAGCACAGTAGTTTCTATTGAGAAATAAAGCCAGGTGGGAAGTGGTTCCTTGCGAGTCAGTCCTGAACTTCTGCCCCATCTTAATAATAAGCTGGATCTGGAGTAAAACCTTCCCCTGAGGAGGTATGTTGTGGTGAGCGGCAGCTGTGGAACCAAAGGGGCATTTATCTCCATAGTGGCAGCATTTGACTCTTTGTGGTTTCCACAAATCTCCTTTAAAGGCATTGATCGCCCCTGTCGGCACGATTAGTGGAAGCAGTCATGCAGAACGTGTTTGTAAAAATGTTTTTAAAAAATTCTTCTTGAACATACCAAATCTTGTAAGGGATCTAACTACGCTGGGGAAAGGGAAAGGTCAGCTTTAAAGAACAAGGGTTGGTTTTATCTTCAGCCGCTTTATTGGAGTGGAGTTTTGATTTTTATTAAAGGACTTGCATCGGTGACTGCATTCGGGTATGTTCGGTGTAAAGGGCGTGCAAACAGCTTTGCATGTCTGGAAAACTCTGCCAGTGCCCCCTCATCTGCCCTGCAGTCCTCCTTGTATTTCAGTTCAGAGCTCCCCTGACAGCTCCTTCAGTGCCCACAGCTACTGACCAGCACCGCTTCTCCTGCCTCTTCTCTATTCCAGTGCTGGTGTCAAACCCCACCTCAAGCCTGACCTTTTGAGCTTCAAAGCAGGAGGTAGATTTACTTGAAAACTTAAAACGCTTTCTGTATTGTCCTTGTATATGTGTTACAGAACGCAGCAGGAAAACAGACCTTCTGCCCAAATGGCTAGAGCTAAGTAAAGCTGACCTTAATACAGAACTGTGCCAGATATCCCAAATTTAGTCCACTGCAGATGCCCCCAGAGTGCCCTATAAGTCTGGCTTCCAGTACTGAGGGAGAAAACTCTGCACTGATTATTAGGACCTGCAGGATATATCCAAAACTCATGATGCCATGTGATATCAAACATTCTTTAGGTGACTCCAAGTGAGTTGCTATATCCACATGGCAGAGTGCAGTTCTGTGATTCTTAGGTCCTACAAGTGAAAAAGAAAATAAAGAAACAGACAAACCCAAAACAAAATGACCACAACAAAACTGATAGCAAGGGGACTGACTGCATATGGTACTGTTGCTAATGCAACTTTACTCCTAACTGGTCTACAGATCCATCCAGGATTGCGTACTTTGATGGCATCAAAGGGTCTACAGTTTTACATGGAGCACAGCGTGGAGAAGTGGTGATGTTTTTGAGCATAGCGTTGCCGTGTCCTCATGTTCTTCCTGTGGGGGAAATGCCAATAGGTGGCAGTGATAAATTTTCACTCCTTCACTCCTCCTTTCTGTAAATGGTGTCTGTAAATGGAGGGACAGGGAGGAAGATACTGGGTAAGGGAAAAGGGTGGTGCAGACAGGTGGTGTGATGGGAGATTAATTATCTGCCTTCAGTGTCACACGACATGTTAGTTAGAGCAGAGCCCCCGTGGGCCGTGGGGAGATGTTTGCTTTTTGCAAGCCGCATCCCTTGTAAATAGCAGCGCTGGCTCTGGCTGCCGCCCTGCATAACACCAGGCTAATTCTGTTTGTCATTTTCAGACAGCCCTCCTCTGCCTTATTCTTTGAGCTGCTAAAAAGTTGTGATGTGTCTGGGCCCACCGGGGAAATGGCTGTTGCAGGGTTGTGAGGGGAGGAGACATGCTGAAAGGATGAAGACAGCAAAGTGGTAGTACTGCTGGAAACAGGACAAGGGCAGCTGCTTGGGAAGGTCTGTCACGGCCCCTCTGTGCCATGCGTGTGCCTTCCTCCACTCTCCTTGCCCTTTTCCTCTGCAAAATGGATACTCCTTATTCATTACTTTGAAGATCAATGGAGTTCAAAACCTTGTGGGCATAGTGTGGTTTTCTAGTGCTGTCTCTCAGCAGGGTAAACTGGCCCAACCTAAGCACCATGCTGCTGGCATTAGACTGCTTCCAATATTTGAGCTAGCTCATTTACAGCTGATTGGTGTGAGTCTCGTCTCAATGTGGCAGTGATCTTTGTGTAGCATCAGGGCAGAGTTGGTAGTACCCTGCATTGGCTGCTATCAGAAACTGTCTTCCCATCTTGAGAGGTGGGCCTATGTGAACCTCATGAAGTTCAACAAGGCCAAGTGCAAGGTCCTGCATGTGGGTTGGGGCAATCACAAGCATAAATACAAGCTGGGCAGAGAATGAATTGAGAGCAGCCCTGAGGACAAGTACTTGGGGGTGGTGGTTGATGAGAAGCTCAACATGAGCCAGCAATGTGTGCTCGCAGCCCAGAAAGCTAACTACATCCTGGGCTGCATCAAAGCAAGCATGGCCAGCAGGTCAAGGGAGGTTATTCTACCCCTCTACTCTGCTCTCGTGAGACCCCACCTGTAGCACTGTGTCTAGCTCTGGAGCATCCAACATAAGAAGGACATGGACCTCTTGGAGCAAGTCCAGAGAAGGGCCGCAAAGATGATCAGAGGGATGTAGCACCTCTCCTTTGAGGATAGGCTGCGAGGGATGGGTTGTTCAGCCAGGAGAAGAGAAGGTTCTGGGGAGACCATATAGCAGCCTTCCAGCACCTAAAGGGGGCTACAGAAAAGCTGGGGAGGCACCCTTTATCAGGGAGTGCAGTGACAGGATAAGGGGTAACAGTTTAAAACTGAAAGAGGGGAGTTGTATATTGGATATTGAGAAGAAATTCTTAACTCTGAGGATGGTGAAGCACTGGAACAGGTTGCCCAGAGAAGTTGTGGATACTTCATCCCTGGAAGCGTTCAAGGCCATGCTGGATGGGGCTTTGAGCAACCTGGTTTAGTGAGAGGTGTCCCTTCCCGTGGCAGGGGTGTTGGAAGTAGATGACCTTCAGGTTCCCTTCCAACCCAAACCATTCTATGCTTCAGTGTGGGGGGAGAGGGAGAAATCAGATTTCTACTAGTTTCCTTTTGCCTTTTTTGCCAAGCACCACTGCAGTTCTTGCATTGGACTTTGCAAGGACCCAGGCTCTCTCTGCTCCAAGGAATGTACCAGTGTTTTTGCCTTTCTATAGTAGGTATCCTCAGCAACCATACATGAGAAGGAGCAACTCCATTAGCCTATGTGTTTGCTGCTGAAAAATATGATTCTTTTACTGATAATCTGTTGCATGTCTTTAGAAATTGCCATGTATTTGTCATGTGCCAACTGCAGGATGACCCTTCTGGGAATACTTCAAGCTCCAGTTGCTGAGTTACGGTGGAATATAATGTGTATTTCTTAGTTAACATGGCAGACTTCAACTATAGGAGTACGTGCATCTAGGGCTATTTCATTTAGTCCTAATCTTTGCATAGGTTGAAACACCTTCCTGTTAAGGACTTCATTTTTTTTTGTTGTTCTGTGGATGGATCTACCCCAGCTCCTGTAACTTCTTACCAGGTGGATCTCCCACTTGTGACAGTTTGTTTTGACTTCAGTCTGGTAGAACTGGATCAGTTATCCTTACACTCAGTGCTACTAGTGATTTAAATGCGCTCACGGGATTTGGCTAAAGGCCACAATTCCCTTCACACAGAGACCACAGAGGAGTGGTCAGATGCAATGGTAATGATTTTAATGTGCCACCAGAATGCATGGGATTCCAACTCATAACCTAGTGGCAAAAGGTTTTGTGAAGTAATGTCTTTAAAGTAATGACTTTTATAGCTCTATTGAAGCACTATCCTTTTTCAGCACCGTGAGGCTCATACAAACCACTTATACAAAGCAAGTCCCATCCCTTTGATGTCACCACATGAAAAAGCCCCTCAGTGCAGTTTTGGTTTCTGTGAGTTGTGTCCAAGTAGGAGGTTGAAATCCTGCTTCTGAGACCAAGTGGACCTGGAAGATATTCCTGCTTGCAGCAGGCAGATGTTCACACCATGCCATGCATCCTGAAAAAGGGCTCCACAGCATTCCTGTCCATCTGCTAACTCTGCAGACCCAGCCAGTGGCCTTAATCCATCAAATAATTAGTTCCCATTTTGGATAATGTTCCTTCCACCTGAGACTTTTAGGCCCAACTATGTTTTTCAACTGCTTTTTGAACTGCTGTTTTTGCACCCTTTCCAAGAGTCCCCTGAGAGAGCCTATGTCCTACAGAGAGAGAAGACGACTCCGGGGACGTGCAATGCTGGCATTTTACATGCGTTCTATGCCCTCAGCCAAGGGAAAAATACAGGATTATTAGCTAGAAATCCATGAGAAACAAAAACATTCCATCATTGGCAGCAAAAATTCTGCCGAGCATCCACACAGTAGAGCTGAAATCAAAGCTTTCTGAACAGGCCTTTCTACATCTCTCTGCCTCATTTCCTACTAGCTCAATTTTCTACAGCTTGCCTTCCCTACTGCATTTTCCCTCTACTTCCAGTTTCTCTTCTTGTTTTCCCCGGTATACTCCCTATCTGCTTTAAATAAAATTTTGCACTAGCTTTTTTCAGGTTGTTTTTTTTTCCCCCCTCTTATTTCTTGCTTCCTACCTCCACTCTTTGGGCAGGATAAAGCAATGCTTTCTAGCATGAAAAGCATGGGCAAGCGAACACAACAAAATTCTTACCACACTTCTGGTTCCTCTCCTTACATTTGTGCTCAGTATCTGGGTAAACCTCACCAACATGAACCATTTTTTACCTATCTGCAGGGCCAACAAAGGAGGCTAGTATCAATCAGTGATGCTATGCAAGGGTCCCTTGCTCGTGTCTCTTCTCCTCTAGCTTTCTTGCAAGGCTGTTGTGTGGCAGAGGCTGACAGTTTTATGTTGTTATTTTGCACTGGGACAAAGTTTATGCTTCTCTTCCTAAGTCCTGCCAAAACTGGGGTACTTATCTGAAGACCTTACCTCACCTTAATCACAGAAGGTGGTTTATTTCAGAAGGATTCTGCGTTCATTATATGGTAACTAAGGAGCATGCTAGTGGCTTGGGAGTTAAGGAGCCTGGGGAGCTCAACTGAGGTCCGAGGAAACACCCACATTTCCTAGGTTTTGAGGGTAAGAGGATGTGGCAAGCCAGGATGTGCTGCTCATTCATCACTCAAAGGTGATGTTGCCAGTGCCCAGGCTCTCTGTGAAGGCTGCACTGTGTCTGCACTGCATCACAGCTCACTCTTGCAAAAGGCTTTTTAAGGCATGGCTCCCAGAGGGGGAACCTCACCATGAAAAGAGCAGGAAGAAAGCTAGAGTGATGAAGTCATGTTTTCCTAATGTTATAAGTCCCCATCTTGTTTCCCACAGGTTGATCCAGAAACGTGGGTCTTCAATACCAGCCTCAATACTGAGGAAAAGCGAGACAGATTTTAAATTTCTAGCCAATCTCTAAATTCTTCCACTTTAACCTTGAGTGTGTGAGTGCTTTTACAAGCATGGACGCTATATGAGTTTGGGTCAGTTAGCATCTCTGTGCTCTATATTTTAAAGACAGGTAAATTGAGGTGCAGCATGTCTTGCTAATAGTATGGCTGTCTGTGCAAACTGTATTTAGGAACATAACCCATGTCTCCCGAGCCTTGCTTTTTAATCAGATTAGGATCTGTGGTCTTTATATCTGATAGATTTGAGCTGAAGGACTTTTTGGAGTCCAGGTTCCTCTTATGTGTTTGCTCATGAAAATAACACAGTGCAATTTTATTTGCATACAATGCCCTTGATCTAGGGCTCGATCTGGGAGGGGGGAGTGGGGGAGAAAGGGAGTAGCAGCAAGAGTAGAGGAGCGAAAGGTGGCAACAACACAAAAAGGCATTGGAAGCAGAGCAGAGTGTGGGAGAGATGCTGGGGCAAGAGAAGAAAGCAAGAGAAAGCAATCTGACAGAAAGAGAAGAGGTTACAAGCCAGGGTGGCAGGGGCAGGAAGAGGTTGGGAAGCAAAGAACAGCAAGATATTTAATCTCGGATGCAACTGCAGCTCTTTAGCCAGGTGGCTGGTGGGATAACTGGCAGGAAGCTGGCATTTACCTGGATGCTAATTCCTCTCTTCCTGCCAGCCTGGCAGGATGAGTGCCTGCTCTCCCGGTGAGATGAGATCATTTGAAAAGCCCCCCTGGCTGCTATTATGAGAAGCAACTGAATGCAGGCTGTAGTGTTGTGGCGTGCGATAAAGCATGGGAGCTGGGAGGGGAGGGGGGCCGGTGGTGGTGGTGGTGGGAGCGCTGGAGACAGGCTGCTCATTTAGTGCTGCCAAGCTCTGCATCTGATTAATTATGGAGCAGTTGATAAATAACATTGCGGAGGTACGTAAATCAAGGGGAAAGATGCGGGGAGCCGAAGCGAGGGCTGAGGGACTGGCACCGCGCGGGCAGCTCCGCTCGGAGGCTCGTTGTTCTTGGCACTGGCGGTGCCACGTTCGGCGGTGGCAGCTGGCAAGGGTGGCAGGCACGGGGGGTGGCAGTGAGAGGCACGGGAACAGAGGGACAGGCATGCTGATCCAGCCCACGTCACAGCTTTCCAGGGAACCATCCAAAAATACGTAGGTGGTCCCTGCTAATACTGCAAGCAAAAAACAAACCTCTTTGTAGCCTCGGAAGCATTCATCTGCCCAGTCCCCACAGCAAAGGGGGAGTGCTGTCCTCTCCACTGCATAGGCAAGACGTGGGGAGGCAAAGGGTTTGGCAAAGAAGGGCACTGAACCCAGCTGCCTTCTCTCCCGGCTCCTTCCCAGTTGGAGGCTTGTGGCTTAATCCCTGCAGTCTCTCCTTCCTCCAGATTAGAAGGGAATCTGTTTTTCAGAAGGTATCTTTGTAGCTCCCAGGGGGCACGCTTTTCTAGCGCTGAACACAAGGTTGTTCCCTTTGGCTGCTACAGGTGATGGGTGAGCCCAGTGGATGTGCCTGATATGTCTTGGGTACCTTTGGGTGGAGTTTGTCCTGAGGGACTCATGTCCCGAGTTTGCCCGTTTTTGGCCATCTTATTATTACATCCTTCACTCTGTACCTTTGGTGTTGCCTGGTTTTATCCCTGCTTTTCCTTGTCCTTTGTTGGTATGTGTAAACTAACTCGTGTGCAAACAAAAGGAAGAATGTAAATGGCTGAAAGTTAGCTCTGGGTCAGTGAAGGCATATGAACATATATTAATATGTAAATATCAATTCAAACCTACCCAAGGACTGTTTCAGGATTCAGGCCCAAAGATCTGAATGTGGTAAACCACCAATACCAATGTTGGGGGGCAAACATCTGAGTAGTGTCTATACAATGTTTTTGTATATTTGGGTAAAAAAAATCAAATGGTTAATAAGAGGTTAGAGCAGGGCAGGAGTCTAGCCTAGGTGCAGCCTGACTCATCCTGACTAAGGAGGAGAAGTTTTCTTCAGAGATGACTGGAAAGTGGCAAATACTGAGTTTATATCAAATTGCGTAGTATCTATCGAGGTCTACATCTGAGGTGCAAGGAAGCAGTCAGCTGATGGTCTAATGCTAAAATGTAGGTCTATAATTTAATGGAGGTCTTCAGTTCCAAGCAGAGGATGAGCATGCAAAGGTTGGTGTGATGAAATAGGGTCTTGGAGAGGTGGGCATGGAAAGAGTCTTGCAGTTTTCTTCTGCAAAGTAACTCCTTTCACAGCCAAGGTCTGTTTGCCAGAGCTCTACATATAATCTACATCTATGTTTGTGCCTATATGGGGAAATAAGTGGGTACAGCTGGTGAGATCCCAGAATTAGTGAAATGTGGTGCACTCCAGCATGACTTCACAGTGTAACAGCAGAATCTCGGAGTACTGGACCAATGAAGAGGCAGAAGTGAAAGGGGTTGCAGTGACTGAACCCTTTTGCCCTCAGCAGAAAGTGATAGAGCATTTTGAACTGAATGAGCAGTGTAGATGTAATTTGGCTTGAAAAGTTTATAAAACATGAAATTACTGTTCCCATATGGAAATTCAGTTTCATGGTACTGTGAAGAGCGGGAGATACCGGTAGGAAGAAAAGACACTTAGTTCTTCTGCATGTGCTCTCTATCTGCTTCAGGAAAGTGTGGACACAGGATGCTAAACATAAGACGTCATGAACTGTGAAGCAGCAGCTGCCTTTATTGTGTTTTTTCAGTGCAGATAATTAAGTAGTTGGAAGAGGATCAAAACAAGCAGACATCTTTCAGGAAAAGCAACCACATGAGACTTCTCAGCTTTTAGGTCTCCCTATCCCCTTATTCTACCTATTTTCATTTTTCCATTGATCATATCTTTGAGCTCTCCCTGGAACATATGAAAGAGAAATAGCCTCTTCAAGTCTGAGAGGAACCACATCCATTCTTGGACCTGAGCTCAGTGCCAAAGCTTTTGTAACAAAGCTACATGGTGAATTTTAGAGCTTGGCTGGAAGTAACTATCCAATGCTCCAGATCTTTCTTTCACTCTGCCCTTCTCCCCTTATAGTGGGGCAAATCTGAGCACAACCAGAGTTGGGGAATGTTGCTATTGCAGATCCAACTCTGGGATTTGGATGATCTTCAAGTATTTCTAGCTTCAGTACAATGGTGGGGGGCAGGGGAGAACCCAGAAAAAATCCTGGAGTACCTATCTTGTTACTATGTTGCCCCTTTAAAAAAAAAAATCTTCTCTTGCTTAGATTTACAGAAAATATTCCAAATTCAGGATCCATCAGTTAAGAAGGTTTTTCTGTTTAGGATTGAGGAGTGTAACTAAAGGTGTAATGACCCAACAGTGCTAGCTTTGTACAAGTATCTGTAAATCTAGACATGGAAAAAAAAGTCTGACCAATCTAGTCTGAAAAACTCAGATGAATAAAAAGTAAAAGGAATAACTCAGGTAAGGCAAAAGCCACAAGTAATTTAAATCTGTGAAGTGTGTTCTTTCCGATAATCTATTTTAAAGAGCTAATAGCACAGTGCAGAAAAAATGTTATAACAATCTAATGAGGTCCCATTAAGTTTCCCTTCTATTAAGTTCTTTTGGGTCCTATCTAGGCTAGTAAAATAGGTAATTTAAAACAAAATCTGCTTCTTTAGTCTAAACATGTGCTTGGTTAAGAAGGAGACTTGGGAGTTGATGCAGCCTGGGTTCTGTTACCTGCTCTGCCTTCGAACTCCCAGCCTGTGACTGCAAAACCTCCCTCCTCTGGGCCATCACTTCCCAGGTGTAACACTCGGATAATTATTTTCACACATCTGACTGGGTAGGGGAAAGCATGATTCCCAGGGGAGACCTTGGGATGCTATGAAAACACAAGGGTGTTTTGGGGACATGTATATATTCATACATATATATATTTATGTGTACGTACATATGTGTATGTGACCCCCAAACTGTACACAGGACACTCAGAGCTCATCAGGGGTTGTTGCATGCTGAATGTAAAGTTATTAGATACTTATTTTTAGCTTTCTTTCACTGGAGCAAATGAAAGGATCCGGCCTTGCATCAAGCCTCACCCAGGCATGTCACTGTCCTTAAAATATCCTGAATGGGAGCAGCTTTGACCCATGCAGGCTTTCAGTCAGGGAAGGCTTGTGGTTGGGGGGGAAGTGGACAGAAGGGGCCTGCCTTCCCATGAGCCTGATTGCCTTCCACCAGTTTTAATTACCAGCCTTTGCTAAGGTTCCTCTGGGAGAAAATTAGCCATCAGCTGCAACAGCAGCCCGCAAGACACCAGTTCACTCAAGAGCTGTCAGCTAACTTTAGCCCCCATCTTGCTGAGCCATCCTTTATTTAATCAGGGTCGGAGGAGCATCCGTGCCCGGCCCTCAGCTCGGCAGGTGGGGAATGATTTACTGCCCTGCTATCAGAGAGCTCTTTAATCTTGTCTTTATGAACACTTAGCACCTACAAATCACCTGTTTGGCTTGAAATACATCGCCTGCTTCATGCCTTGGTGCCCCGAAGGGGAGGATGTCAAAGGTACATCTTGTTTACACGACAGGCTGCTTTATGGAAGCAGCCCTACTGCCTGTGTGGCAACCCCCACCCCAGCTCTCACCTCCCTCTCCCTCTTGCAGCACTTGAAGTGCTTGGTTTCATCCCCTGGAGACCTTCTAGAGGGTCTTCAGCCTGTTCAACCCAGCTCTTCACCTCTTCTATTCCTTTACCCAGGAAGCTGGGCAGGGCATTTCATTTCTGCTCTGCTCCCTTAACCCTCTGAGAATTTCTGTGGTTCAAGCCATCTTCCTCCAGATGTAAAAGGAAGGTGAGAGTACTCATGATCAGTGTTTGACACTTCTACAGATGTATTTCATCCCAGGCGGCTTCAAGCTGGTTTCTATTCAGCTGTCCCAATAGGACAGTGCAGTCAGCTTTGGGGTAGACTAGGATAACCGTGACTGTTAGCTGTGCTGTATGCCAGTTTGGGACAAGAATTAAGGAGTTTAATTGAAGTGAGATGGGTAATTGAAACTGCAGGGGAAACTTTAGGATAGACAGCAATTATACAAATTAGGATGGTGTGACTCCTTTTAGCTCCACTTTAAGAAAGAAAAGACCTCTGATTTTAAAAAAGAACAATAACAAAAAAGGAAAACCCCAGGCTCTTAAATGACTAGAGATGAGCAGCATTAGAAATCTTACTGGAAAGGCACATCTCTAGTGGCCTGGAGGCCCTCAGTGCCATGAAGGGGCAAGCTTCACTATGAGCTCAGAGTGCAGACATCTGCCACTTGATTCAGCAGAACAAATTCCTTGTACGTACTTTTGCTAAAGCTCCCTTCTTCCCTGCAAGCGTGTGCTTACTGTCTGGAAAGGAAAAGCTGCCAGTCAGGCTTTGAAACAGAGATAGACCATGCACATCAGGAATATCTGAGACCTGGTGCAAACCTCATGGGGCCTGAAAATGAAGGTGTAGAATCTTTCTTTGGGCTTCTGTGTCCTTTCCCGAATAAGCCACCCATTAGCCTTCTTATCAGCCTTTGCTCATGCCACAGAGAAGATAGGAACCTGGAACACCCAAAAGCCCTCCCATCTCTCTCTTGACCTGCATTGCTGAAAAGATTTTGATATAGGTATTGGACATTCTCTTCAAGTTTGGAACTTTTGTCCCTACTTTCCTTAGTCGGGAGTGAAGCTTCTTGAGTAGAGACAATCCATGCTTGCAGTAGAAGGTCATTAAGTATGATCATGAGTCTTTCAGTCAGCAAGTTTTTTTCTCTCTGGCACCCATGTCTTCCATAGACGTGAATCTTGATGTTATTTTTAGCATGAACTGACCAAATGGAGTTGGTGGAGGAAGGAGTAAAAGTGGAGCTGACAATATAATGTGAGCCAACGTGCAGGCACTCTGCATTACAGAGATGAAAGATGTCATGTTGTATATCAGCAGGAACAATAAAACATGGTAGATTTCTTAACCTCAGCATCAATCCCAGATGATTGTGTCCAGTTCCTCCTGAAACAGGCACGATGAGGTACCCTCAGAACTTTCTAGCTGTTTCTAGAGCCAGAAGCTTGCATCTCACCAATCTGTCATGTTCAGAGATGCCCTTCACCACTGTACCAGGATACTGACAGTGCAAGAAGAGATGCTATAGTCCAGGAAAGGATCATGGTTTCAGGTTCTTTCCTTGCCAAGAAAGCACCTAGAGAATATAATTTCCAAACCGTAAAGAGTCCAAAGTTAGCTGGCAGCACTTATTTGAAGCCTAAACCCTACAATTTGTATTTGTTTAAAAGCCCAGAACATCTTCAAGCTCATATTAGCTTTGGAAGGAACTGCTGAGTGTTCCCAATTTCTGAAAAACATTTTAAAAGGATTCTTTAAGTGTTCTGTATTTTAAGATTAGGTAGACTTGAAAGATCTCAGGGAGATCTGAACTTAGAATAAAACAAGCTTTCAAGTGAGATTCATTTCATCAACAGACGAATAAGCCAAATTTCCTTTTTTTATTATTTTCAAATATTAAATGCATTAATGAAAAATTCCTGAGGAACTATTTAACACAGTGATGCAGAGTATGAGTCAGAGGTATACCCCTAGACTGAGAGGGCATTGAGGAATGAGGGAAGCTCGAATGCTTATTCTGTTGTGGTCACTGCCAAAGATAGGATAATGACTGGACCATTATGTAGTCTGACCCTACACAGCAGCAGTGGTTCCATCTTTATCTAGATCTCTATTTATCTGGAGATGAATAAAAACAGTACTTGAATGTCTAGACTAGCTTCAATAAAAATAACCATAATGGAGCTTAATGGGCATTTTTATTGTGGAAAGTGCAGTTTGTTGTCTGGATCTCTTTGAAAAATGTTCTTCCCATCAGCTACAGCAGACCTTTCAGAAAGTCTTCACAATGGAAATGCCTCTTCAATATCATTTCACCTTGCCAGACAGCCAACCAGCCAGCATGTGCATGTGCTGTCTGTTCACTTCAGGCTTTTCTTTAGTTTTGCTCTGAATGATCTATCTACAAGGTGGCAGAGGACACTTTATTCCATGCAGCTCCTCTTTTCCCTCTCTCACAGTACAAAAAAATTTTCTTGACATTTTCTTGTTGTCAGTGAGCCACTGTTCCTCTGTGGAGCATCTTCTGGTCCAGTGGTGAATAGAGCATGTATTGGTATTTCAAGCAGTTCTTAACAGCTGAGAACTAAAAAGCATTTTCCACTTGCTTTCAGGAGCACAAGTACTTCCTTATATACCCTGCACAGCTGCTCCATGTCTTTCTTTTTGCAACTGTTTCTTTTGGTGTGAACGAAATTATAGTTGAGTTTGAGTAAGAAAGTTCTGAAGAAAACTAACCTGTAAGGTGGCAGAGAAAGATTTAGAGTGGTGAGAAACTCAAGGAGCAAGAGAGGATATATGGTGATGGTGAACGCTGGGAAAGATTTTAAAAACATTTGCAGCTGGCCTACGTGTGCTAGCACTGAAGTCAAAGATAAGCCAGTGCTGTGTGCTCTTTAATATCCTACCTGTAAAACTCTGCATCTCAGGAAAGGAAGCAGAGCATGGATTAAAAAGAGCGGATTTCAAGTGGACACCAAGGGCCTGGTACGCTGACCCAGTGCTAAGAATTAAAGTGTGCTGTCAGAAGCACATATGTCTTGTTCTTTGAACTTGATTCCATTTTTAGTGCCTCTGCAGTTCTTGTTTCTACACAAACAGAGAAGCTGGTCCGAAAAGAGTATATGCGGTGGTACTCAGTTATGTTTGTACATTGCATTTTGCTATAAATGGGGGACATGTCCTCCTTTTGCTGTTGATAAGTATGGAAAGGTGGTTGACTGCCTATGTAAATGTTAGCTCCTAAAAGCTAGTACCCATCTCTGGCCAAACTGCTTGCTCATTAAAGAAACACCCACAACCGCATAATGATACGACTTGATGTTTGCTTTTTTGTTTAAAGCATCGGTTATCCAATATGGGGGCAGTGAAAATACCACGACTTAACTGACTAATGACCTACTACATAAATTGGCATCATAAAAATGATAGGCTTGAAAGGATGTCAAGCTTTAGACTACTCCAGCCACGGCACTGAGTCAGCCTGCCATTTTGTGAACAGCTCAGGCCCTTGCAGAGAGAGTGGGCAAGTGAGAGAGGGGGATAGAGAAAGGCTGCTGTGTTTGTGGGGCTTTTGCTTCCTGTGATGTTTTACCTTCATAGTTTTTAAAAAAAAAATAATCCAAAAGCTTGGCAGATTTTCTTTTGTCTATACGAAAAAACAACTCCAACCATAACGGAAGCAAGCTGTCTTAATTCATGCCATAGGCTGAAATTTGTTCACAGTAGGCTACTTGGTAAATAAATGATTGTGTGATTCTTTGAGAAATGCATCGCTATTTGCAAGTAGCATAAAAATGAGGAAATAGCAAGGGTCCTGCTCGCTTTTTCTGATGGTGACTTTGGTAGACTCCCGCACTGGGGCAGCGAAGGAATTGGGCCATCTTGCAATTTTTTATCTGGCTGTAGGATGTTTCCCAAAGAAAGCATTAGGGTGAAGCCCATGGTGGCTGTAGGTGGAGTGGTTGGAAAGTCACCGTGTTGACGGAGGAGAAGGCACACTGTCAGTCAGACCAATATTGAAGGGGGAGTTACACTAAGGTGGGAGCACCATTTTCATGTGTAGTTGCCCCTGTTGTCTTGAAAATTAGTTCTTTGTATGTTGAGTTTTGCTGGGAACATCTTAGGACCTCTGGTTAGCTCAACATCTTGCGACATCTGTGTGAGTCTATTAGCCTCCAACTTTGAGTCTGTGTTTTGTTTCTAAAGTACAGATTCATGTGCTTTTTGACTCTGCTGAGAGGAGGACTAGGAGGATATCTTATATTGAAGAGCTGATTTTTGTTTGTCAAGTCGTGTATGATTTAAAAGATAATACAAGTTGAGTAGATCTAAAACAGTTAAGATGCTGCTTTGCATACATTGTGACTTCATGTTACTCCTACCCTGACCCATTCCACAGTCACCATTTTGTGATCAGCTCAGCTGTGATCAACTGCTGAAACATCGCTCAGATGGACTTGCTTTTGTTTTTTTCTAGTGAGAAGGAAGCTACAGTGATTGTTTCCTTTCTCCTATAAAATTATGTCCACTTAAAATCATACGCATTCTCTTTGCTTAAAATGGAGAAGTCCTGAGGGGACAAATCAACGGGTGCTAAGTAAATAACATGCAATCAAAACCAGTAAATGAAGCTAAGAGCTGGCAGCAGTGGGGGAAACAGAATAGAAAAGAAAAGATGAATCTAAAAAGCAGGTATTGGAGAGGGAAGCACCGTGGAAGGAATGAGAAGCAGAAAAAGGCATTCAAGCAAGTTATTCATGTTATCATGTAGAACTTCCCATGAAAATTCTTCACTTCCATCCAGTGCTCTTTTCCAGTAATCATGCCTGGGTTGGAAGGAGAGGAAGGAAGCAGAGAGCATGTGGGGGAATCTGTAGACCTCTGTCCCTACTTAAATAACTGTGTCTTCTCTTCCATTCTCAGAGCAAAGTGCTGCTTTTTTACCTGTCCTTTGCTGGAAAAAAAATATCAGAAACTCTCTCCTGACCCTGTTGCTTGGAAGGGCAAGGTCTGAAAGGTGTCAGCAGAAAGAGAAAGGACTCCTTTGACCTCCTCCCAACAACATCTAAGAAGAACCCTATACCACTCTCTCAGCTTGCTTGTTGGAAGCAGTGTTAGGTGCTTGAGTTGCTCACTTTAGTTGCTTTCTGGTGTCCTGCCTGGCTTCTTGCCACTGGTGCAGATGGGCACAGGTTTCCTGTAGTCCCATGTCATATCTGCCATTTCTGTGCAAATGTCTTGTGCACCCCAAGGCGTCCCAAATGGCACTAAACACCTACATTTAGGCAAGTGAAGAGAGCCGCAGGGAAATGTCCTCCTTGGCAGACTGTGGCCACAGATGCACTCGGGGAAAGTTGCAAAGCCATCTGGGCTGGTGGTTTAATGGGGATATTGCTGCTGGTGTCGAGGAAGGAAGGTGGCAAACGTCTGATGGGAAGGTGTGTTGGGGAGGAGGGAAGGGACAGATGTGACAACAGAGTTTCACGTGGCAATTGTGTTGCTTGCAGACCGAGATAATACAGGCTTCCAAGGATTGTGTTGATGTTGTGGCAGAGTTAATGCTCTCTTACCTCAGTTGTTGTGTTGACACTGTTGTGTTGAATAGAGGGAAGTGGAGAGCTGTGCTTTATTGGTGGTTGTTTTTTGAAACTGTTGCATCTTATTAGGTCTTTATTGGTATCTGGATTTGCATGGCCAAGGCATGTCTCATAAACATCTGGAGCATTGTCATTTTTGTTCTTTGGAAAGGAGATGAACAGACCAAGCATGTTTTTAAATTCTGACTATACAGTGGGTAAGTCTGGTCCAGTAGCCCTCTCAGTGTCCCTGCTCCAGCCTTCAGCACTATCTGCTGTCCTGTGCCAAGCTCCCTGCACGGAGGTCTGCCAGTGCCTCTCATTGAAGCTCTGCAGCCTCTCTACCCTGTGAGCCTCCAAGAAGGCAGTGCCCAGCTTGCTGAAAGGTGGGCCAGCTTAAATGTGGGAACTGGGAACCTTCCCTTCTGGGAGCATATCTTCCACATATATAAATAGGAAATCCATCAGATACCTAATCAAGACTTTTTTTTTTTTCCTCTCTCTAAATGGTAGAACAAGAGTTATTTGATGTTGATGGACTTCCTTTTGCCGTGTATTTCCATGAATAATATTTCACTATTCTTGCTATTCCACATTTATATCCTTCCTAAAGGCTCCAGATGACTTTTCAAAGCCTCCATGAGTGAGGAAGTAGTTTAAAGAAGGAAGGGGGGGAATTTAAATTTGTTCATGAAAAATTGGATTCTGTAGTTAATGAACCAGGTTTTAAAGAAATTTTTCCATAAAAAAGCAATTAGAATGAAACATTTCAGGGAAAATGTTGATTTTTTTTTTTTCTTTTTTTTTTCTTTTCCAGTTAAGCTGCAAGAGATAGTAACACTTTCTCAATTTCAGAAAGATTTGCAGGCCATCTGCCCTTTTCTTTGGCACAGCCTCAAGGGGACAGCAGTGGAGGTGGGTTGAGGGACCACATGTCTCCTCAAGGGCCACGCCTTTAGCCTCCTTGGTTCACCATGGGCCTAGGCACAGGAGTGGTCTGAAATGAGCAACCTAGACAATCCTCCTTTCCCTGAGCTGGAGTCCTTCCCCAGGGCACTGGTGCTCTCAGCTGATCAATTCTCCCCAGGATCCCTCCCCAGCGTGAATGCTAACAGGAAGGATACAGGCAACTGATTTATAATATTCTTGAAAATCTGAATAGATTGCTGTAACGATCAGAATTAATTACTCTTTTCAAGATTTTATGTTTCCAAGCTTCCCTTTTCCTCCTCCTCTATCCCCCTCCCTCCCTCCCCTCCCTGCCAGCCAAGTCGTCCTCTTTTCCCTCTGGAGTCCTTCCACCTTGGCTCCCCGCCAGCTCTCTACAATAAAGTCACATGCTAATCAATAACACTTTTATTGAGAGTGACAGACAGGAGCTAACTGCACCAAAACAGTAACAAGCTCGGCCAGTAGTAAATGTGCTCTCCTCAAATCCCAGCCCTTGTCCTTTGCTCGCTGCCCCTTCTGCTTCCCTTCAATATCTTTCTTGGGCTTCTACTCCTCCCTTCAGACCTCAAGACGCAGTGATTTTCTGACGGCCCTGCCTAAAGTGACACTCGCCTCCAGGCCTGCTGACAGGAGGCATTTGGTCCCTGGGATTTCAAGATCCTTTGGCCTTGACTGCTCCAGTAAGCTGGTGCATAGGGGCATGTAGCTATTCATATTTTGGCTGAGTGCAAGTGGAAGCAAGGCTGAAGCATGGTGGGGTAAGAGCAGACGTCCACAGAGTCAGTCCCGAATCAGGCACATCCCACAGCAGCATGTTCATTTCTCAGCAGCCTTTTCTTGTGCTGACCCCAGACCCATCTGACGTTCAAATACGGGTTCATGCAAAGTCCCACACTGATGCAATTGAACTAGTCTGTAACTGCACTTGAAAAGAACCAATACCATTGTGGGTGGAAGTGAGCCCACCTCATGGCAGGGCTCTGAAGCTCAGTGCTTTAGCCAGGATTGTGCTAGTGATTCCTCACTGAGCTTAAATAGGACCCTCACTCATTTCTCTTCTGAACTTGCCCCTGCAGTTGCTCATGGGCAGGGGTACTGGTCTGGGAAACAGCTGGCTTTCCTGCATCTGGAGGTGCTCTGGCAGGGCAGAGGAGCAGAGTGCTGAGAAGTAGCCTCTAACAGGCATTTCCAGGACAGCTGACTTGCTCCTGAAGGCAGAGCCTTTCTGCTCAGATATGCTGCTGCACCAGCGGAGTTCCTGTTGTTTGCCATGACTCATCCAAGAGTACATTAAAGCAGGTCTAAGACAAACAGCCTAATGGTTCCCGGGTGGTGAGAAGATAGAAGCTTCCATAAAAAACATTGCTGGCTATTGCTATAGCTGCTTTCCTGATCCAGGCAAAGCTTGGTCAGAGCAGAGGATTGGTGTTAACAGGACACAGGAGCAGGTATCAAACTTCCTGATGTGTCTACAAGAATGACATGTCATCCTCTTCTGTGCCACCTACACAGCTCATTGCTTTGCCAGAGAAGTGGTCAGCTGCACCCCTGCCTCATCCCTACAGCTGTTTCTGCTGGGCAGGGAGAGAAGTCTCACTTTCTGGTGCTAACTGTCCTCATCCACCCGAGCACTGCCTTGTCACCCCACACCTCTTGCCTTGCTCACTCAGAAGCATTACTTGCTTTTGTCTCATCTGAAGCGGATGTTGGTCCCCACCTTCCATCACAAGCCACCTGATACACCATCATAGTCCCGTGCAGGTGTGCCAACAGATCTGAAGTGTCACACAGCCAGACAGAGCCAGCTTTCCATGTTTAGAAAACTGCCTGCCCTCTCTGTACCACCTACTTGGAGTGCGTTTGACCTATCAACAGTCCTACAAATCCTGGCTCAGGTGCGTTTTGAAGGAAGTAGGATTAGCTGAGGGCTTCCAAAGGAAACCTCTAAGGCTGCAAAAGAGCTCTAAGAAAAGTAATAATAATTCTAATTCTTTTTAGCAATTATTTCTTCTGTCAGGAATATGAAAATCAAATATGTGTGATGTTAAAAAATTATTTTTCATTAAAAAGTTGTAATTTCTTTTATGGGCTTCTTCTGAAATGTTCTCTGTCATTTTCAGAAAAAAATTGCTTCATTTCTGGCAGGTCACTATCCTATAATAATTTCAAAAAATCCAGTACAAAAGTTTTAAAAAACAGAAGTCATGACTGATAAGGTTTTATTTCAGTTTTAAAAAGCATCAGAATATTTGGGGAGATTGTAACACAGAGATAGGGATCTTTGGCCTTCTAAAGGATGAGCTGAGATCAGTTTTCTGGATCCTTTACTGAGTTGGTAAATCATTTATTGTAAAGATCTGTTGTACAAAACACAGCAACAGAGCTTCATAAAATATAAATAGTACAAAATACTTTGGTTCTATTAACAACCTGTAACTGATGCACTTGAACTCTTTCTCATTTTCCTTTTTAATTTCTCTGTCTTGTAAAATGAAGCTTGGTTTATGACTGCAAATAAAAATGAATTTGGTGGATCTCATCTTAATTTTATAATCTCAAAACCATAGTTTCACCTTCTGGCTTGTGTTTTATAGTCTCAAGCAAGGAGGACTTGAGGGCAGGAGGGAGGGGAACTGGCAGAGTGAGGTGCTGGGAGAGCTGGAGGGGCTGCAGTGGAGGAGGGAACATGGGCTGCAGGGTAGCAGGGAAGCCAGCTTTTGGCAGGGGGAGGTCTGGACTCGGGTCAGGGCTGAGAGCCGCTGTCAGTTGCAGAATTGTGCAACCAATCTTGCTCAGAGCTGTTCTTGGCTCACGTTAGGGATATTGATCCCTGACTTCCTCAAATCGCTAAATCCTCTTTCAAATTAAAATAAGTGAATAAATAAGCAGAGGTGGAAATGCAGGAAGCAGTCCATTTCAGATTACTTTGCAGATCAGGAGCCAAGTGAGAAATGTGTGAGCCGCTGAGATTAACCTGCTTGCAGCAGCAGGACCTAAAGGGGTTGCTTCCAATGACAGTGGACCCAGCCCCCTAGTGACTTCCTATGGGAGGGAGAAGGCTTGCTACGCTTACCCATTGAATCCCTTCTTTGACTGAGATTCAGAAATCCATTGTGTTGAGTGTGGCTGCTGGCAAACCCCCAAACCACTTCTTCCTCTTTTCACTTTCCTCCCCATGATGAGGGAAAGCCTCAACTCTTCCTTTATCTCTTGCATTTGCTTCACTGCCTTCCCTGAGCCTGGGCCGTTTCAAGCCAGGGAATAATTTTTTTTGTTGTGTATATGAACCTTGGAGATACAACAAGATTGTGCAATGGTGGGGGGATGATGTGACCTCTTGATCTTTCAAACTAAACTTACCATTTGTGGACATTCATTTGGCAGGCTTTGCTCTGAACATCTCTCTCTGAAGTTCAGTCCCTTTTGGGCTAGGATGTGACATCTGTTTGTAAACGTTCTCTGAAGAGAACTTGTAGTGTTTGTCCTCACGCTGGGCTTCAGATGCAGCCTGGGAGGGATTTTTCAGAGGTTGTCTTTGAGTTTCAGCTGGGTTTTTTTTCCAAATCACTGGGCAAAGACAGAGAAGGTGGATCATCCTAGGACAGAAAAATAGAATGAAGGGTAAAAAGTGTGTTTGTTTGTTTGTTTTCTGCTGCTGTCTTCCTGCAGTTTACCTGCAGGTATTGGAGGACTGAAGCCAAATCATCCTAGCTTTTTCCCAGAGCATCTCCACCATGTATACCTATTGCTTGTTAATTTGCCCACATGGACTGTTTTAATTCTAAGAGACATAAGAATATGGCCCTGTGGATGGAAGACTAAAACAGCACTTTCCTTCTGCTCTTACTGAAATAAAATACAAACAGATGCTCCAGAGAGGTCCTGAGACAGCAACTGGATGGACACAATCTGCAATAAAAAATGCCAGGCTGAGCCCAACTAGCAAATTTGCCTCACAGTGGTGCATATGGGAACAAATTGATGGGAGGGAATATACCATGGCACTGTGGGAATGGGAGGGAGCAGATAAATTACAACCCAGCATCACAGATAAATGCAATTATCATTGAGCTGCAACCTGCTGATGCCACTGCTCTATCTCTCCTTGGGCTTTCTGAACTGGAGGAAGAGTAAAATGGTGCTCAGTCACCCATAAGTGTGCTGACACACCATCCTTACCTTTGCTCTTGCCCCTCAAGAGCTGTACGTCTGAACCTCCAGTTCTTCAGATGATCGCTTTTCTACCATGCCCTTTCCCTTCTTTCTATCTTTACGTTAATATTATTTTGATGTCCTGAGGGATCTGTGAGCAATGCCCTAACCATCTCCCTCAACAAATGAGTGATGGGAAGTCTTGTGGATCACTGAAAGCACTTTGTCATGCAATATATTAGTCAAATCTCTCAGACTTTAATATTCTCCCACCAGCCCTAGCAGGGTATGTGTGTGTGTGTGTGTGTGTGCATGTGAAAATCCTTGCCAACATGTCATCCCTTATTGAGCAAAATATTGACAGGCTTGGAGATGGAGAGAAGATGGGAAAGAACATTGTGTCTTTCTGGAGAATTATAAGGCCTCTGCTTTCTGCATTCAGTGCCTTGCTTCATCTTGTGCGTGCTTGCATGCACAAACACACTCTGCCACCCCCACAACCACTTCCTTGCATAGAGCCAGAGACAAGGAGAGTATATATTTCCTCATCATGGAACAAAATCTTTTTTAGAAAAATAATAAAACTTCATTAGAGTATTAATTCAAGGCTTTTATTTTTTATAGTCCCCTTTTTATCATTTTTATCACTAGGTTTAAAAGGAGGAGATTCCCTACATTAGGGAGGCAGCGAGCTGTTTTACATGGAGTATCCAAGTGCCATTTACTAGCATCAACTTTGGGATGAAGGCTGGTTGCTTTTGTGCCTCGCTCGCTCTTTGTACCACTTTGTGCTTTGCTTTGGTGTCATCTGAGGCTGCTTGTGTGCTGTGCCCTGTTATCACGTGTGAATCCTGTCTGTCGTGAGGAGGTGGAACTGGAGTATTTGTGAATTCCCACCTGTGTAATGCTTGTTAATTGTTTCCTTCTGCACTTTCTACAACGGAGGCTGAAGCTCAGAGTAGTTGTGAGCTGGCATTTCCCCCACTCTTTCCTGTGCAGTGACTCTTGTAAGGTAGAAGTTACACATGTCAACATCTACCTAATAACAACATGTGAATTGTGCAGAGCCTTGAGCTCTCTGTGAGGGAGACATGACCTTCATTATAATGATACAGTTGACATTTTCCCTGTGACACTTATTGTAACATCATTGCTTCCTGTTGGCATCTGTGGGCTTATCAGGCAGCTTGTTCAAGCAATCTGGAGTTGTGATGAAACCAGGCAGGAGGGAGGGCTCTGAGATTTGAGGGGGAAGGAGGAGGAGGGGGGGGCGGGGAAGGAGGATTCTTGGAGTATCAAAGCACACAGAGCATTTATCAATGCAAGCTAATCTAATCCTCCCCCCTACACATCCATCTCCGTGCCTCTGAATTTGCAAGCGCCCTGAGCTGCAGAACCCAGCATCCCTACAGCTTGAGGGTTGCCATTGGCATGCCTGGTACTGGTGGTGGTGACACTCCCAGCAGTGGGAACCCTGGCTTTGTGTGCTGTCAAACCCCCTGGAGAAGGAGGTCCAGGAGCTACCACTTTGTTTTGCCAGGGGAAATGTGGCAAACCCCTTGGAAGCAAGGCTGACTCAGATGCCCCATGTCTATTCTGAGGCCAATGTTACAGCACGCAGAGTGTGCTGTATTGGGTTAATCCAGGAGATCAGGTCCGCTTTACACACCTCGAGTGTTGTGTCCAGTTTTGGGCACCTCAATACAAGAGAGATATCGAGGTGCTGGAGCGAGTGCAGAGTTGGGCAACGAAGCTGGTGAGGGGCCTGGAAGACAAATCATGTGAAGAGCGATTGAAGGAGCTGGGACTGTTTAGTATGAGGAAGAGGAGGCTGAGGGGAGACCTCGTCGCTCTCTACAACTACTTGAAAGGACACTGTAGAGAGGGTGGTGCTGGTCTCTTCTCACAGGTAATTAATGACAGAACGAGAGGGAATGGCTTTAAGCTCCGACAGGGTAGGTTTAGACCGAACATTAGGAAAGAATTTTTCACAGAGAGAGTGGTCGGGCATTGGAATAGGCTGCCCAGGGAGGTGGTTGAGTCACCATCCCTGGATGTGTTTAAGAGCCATTTGGATGTGGTGCTGGGGGATATGGTGTAGGGGAGGACTTTGTAGAGTAGGGTAGATGGTTGGACTCGATGACCTCAAGGGTCTCTTCCAACATCAATGATTCTATGATTCTATGAAAATGTTTGCAGGCCTTTCTGCTGATGTGTCACAGGTAGCTAAGATTTGGCTCATCTTGAGGGAAAATCAGGACCCAGAGTGGTCAAAGGCCAGAATCAAGCGTACTGATGTACCTCTGTGAGTCTTTACTCTTTTTGCTTTCTTTTTCTCCCTGTGCTTTTTTCCTGTCTTTTAGCAGAAGTCCTAAAATTATCCTCACAGTGAGGAAGTCAATTAATGATTGCAGTAGCAGGGGTTTGGGACTGGTCTCTATGCTGAAAGTGACTACCCATGGGCCACCTAATGTCTGCCCAAAGATAAGGCTTTGCATGTTAAGAGCTTCTGGTTACCTTTGGTGAGGGTGGCAAAAAGCTAGCTTGCTGTACACAGGAAAAGCTTTGTTTCCTATTGTGAATTGCCTAAGTGTTTCAGTTTCTTATTGAAACTTCTGAACTTAAGCCTTGGGTCCAACCCCTGCATCTATGAGTAGTGAGGCTACTGTGAAATCCTGCACTTTTGCTCTTAATCTAGTGTCTGTAAACATCAAATGTACCACTAACTCGATGATCCCAAGGGTCTCTTCCAACCTAGACGATTCTATGATTCTATGACTTAACTGATGCTACAATTTTTGTGTCAGGGCTGATGAGAGGCCTAAAATTAAAATTCTCAACAGATTCAGTGGGCAAGTAGGCACATGTATCTCCTGCCCTTTTTCTCTTCTTCAATCCACCTCTCTGTGTTACTTTTGGGTACAGCTGTTGCCAGGGCGAAGCAAGCCCTCCGCAGTGTTTTACTTGTGACAGCATCCTTGGCTGGTTAGCTGGGAGAAGAGTACAGCAGAGTAAAGTGGCTCCTTCATTTTTCATGGGAGTATAGGATTTGACATACAAGATCAGGCTCTGCCTTCCCTAATGGCCAAATATGTGATATTTCAGAGGAGAGCAATATCCTGCCAATAGAAAATATATTTATTGGCACAACATCCTGCCAAGGGTTTGGGATTGAGCTGGTTGATGGGCGAGAGGTGGGGTGAGAGCCGCCGCAAGGAGGCAGGTCGCAGTCTCTGCACATCCTCAGGGTGATGCTGCAGGCAGGGGCTTCCCTTCCTGAGCCCTGTGGAAAGCACTCTGCTCCCTGAGGCATCAGATTTGTTTGCCTCAGTAATTACTGTGGTTCCCACAGCTACACACGTCATTAGAAGGCATCATATATTTCAGGTGTAAGATGGGGTTTCCGTGAATAAAAAAAAACCAAATTCTTAGTCACAGTTCACCTGGCTTGATCCCCTTCTGTGGGGGGGAATCTCCCAGGTTGCTTATGTGTAGCTTTACGGGCTATGGTATTTGCGTGCAGTGGAGGTGATGGGATATATCTTTCATTTCATCTGGAGGACAAATAGCTCAGGATTATGAGAGATAAGTAGAGGTAAAACTCCCTGTTATTTTAGCATTAGAAGGTACTTTGGGCCTTTTAGCTTTAGTAACACTGTGTTCTGCCACCATGGGAGAGGACACTTTGTTCCCTCATATACAAAGAGCATCCAGAGGTTTTCCCGGTGAATATCTTTAACGAGGGCAGGAGAGCAGCATGAGGGAATTCAAGTATAGCACAATAAAGCATTATCCATTTCAAATATGACATTGCCACAGCCTCAGCATTAGGACAAGGGATTTTGGAAATTTTACACTCTTGACTCTCATAATTTTAGCAGGAGTTCTTAGTCCTTCCATAATTAATTTCAAGCTCAGCTGCCTTGTAGGTATATGAACAAGAAGACAAATTTCCCTCTTTTATTGTTTTTTTTTTGAGGGGGAGGAGAAGTGAGGGGGGCTTGAAGGAGGTTTTTACCTATAATGCTGTGATGAAAAGCCTGAAAATACAACCTAAATGTAATCTGATTATTCAAAAACAACAAATCTAGAGAACTCATTTTCCTGGTTTTGGGATTCTGATTGCTTGAAGTGCCAGTACAGGGAAACAAAGACAGACTATTTAGAAACAAAGGTGCTTTGATTTTGGAGCTGTTTTATACAATAGAAGTAAGATGTCACTCGCTTTTCATGGTTCCCTCAAAGACTCCCAGCAAGCGTGTTTCTCACAGCCAGTGAAAGCTGGATGTGTCTCCCTCCATAGGGTATTCATACCTGTGCAACTATCCACGTGTTGTGTGATAGCCACTTGCCTGCTCTTCTGTGCTCAGACTCTTGGTCTTAAGAGTTGTGACTGCTACATCACAGGTTTGCTACCTCTTAGGATTCATAGAGAGGGGGAGGATGGGCCAGGGTGAGAGAGAGGCTTTTCTCCTGTTCATTAGAGGGCAAGATGAAGCATTATTATTAATTATTCCTGGATTATGGCCTCTGGTGGCCTGTAGTATTCCAGAAGTCAGATTGCCAGCAGCACTTAATCAATGCCGCTGCTGGTTCCATGCTATCAGTCTGTAGCCATGCAGACTTTTGGTATATTATAAAGTCAGAGTACCCCTTAATAATCACCTTGCAAAAATGGGGCATTAGTGTTTTCTAAGTGACAAGCCTGTCTGGAAATGCAATCATGTCTTTAGCTATAATGCTACGGGAGTGATAGCAGAGTCATACTTTGGGCAAAAAGTAGCTACAAATGAACCATACAATTGCAAATGGGCAAAGCAATTAAGGGCAAACCATCCTCCAGGCTGCATGGGCCTTAGTGATTGTCACTGACAGAGACACATCCACCTGTGGAGCTCTTCCAGCCTGAACGCATGTTAACAGCCTCTCTGTCCTCTTCCTCAGCATCCACGGACAATTTTTCCTAGGCAAAGTGGTATCCACCTTGCTCTTCCCTTGCTCTTAAAGCAACGTTTGAGAGCAGATCAAGGCCCTCCCTCTTGTTACAGAAGAAAAAGTGGCACTGAGAAGCATGCAGACAAAGCAGGGGAGAAGTAACAAAGCTAGCATTACACAAAGGTGGTTTTTTAACGAGGACCTGGGCCCGTTTGCCTGGGCCTAGCACTGTACCAAGCTGGCTATGTTGCTGTGGGAGGGCTCGTGGCAACCTGTGCAGCAGGGACTCTGGCCTGCATGGAGCCAGCTCTGAGACCTCTGGTGCCACACCGGCTGGATTGCTCCAGAGTTCAGAGGGGCTGCAGAAAAGATACTGCACATCCCCTTGAACCCTTGGCCCAGGCTTTGAATGCAAAAAACCATCTGTTCTTCCTCGCTTCTCACTAAGAAGTAAGACCATTAGGGAAAGATGACTGCTCTCAGTGTTAAGATCCTCTTGGCTGGCTGGTGCTCTTTTCCAAACTTTGGCATCCCCCACCCAGCTTGGCCAGTGTATAATTTCCTCTGTGGTTCAGCTGGTTTGGCGTCTGCTTGCAGGACTTGGACATGGTGTTCTGAGCCTCAGCCATGGAAACACACAGGCCTTGCACACACAGAAGCCTGGTCTGCCAGGCTGAAGGACTGTGGCCAGTTGGTCACATCCACTGTAACGTCTGGCCACCAGCTGGGAGACATGACACCCAGAATGTTGCTCCGTATGCTAAATGAATTGCGAATGATTACAAAACCTGTTTCTGTAAAGCCTTCTCTTTGCTTCTTGGAATAGCTGTGTGCTGTGTCCCTCTCAGACCCGAAAAAGCTTTGAGAAGGTGGTAGGATCAGGCCAGTGATATGCAAAGGACAACTTACTATCGAATTAAGTATGCCCTCTCCGTATTTTTTTTTTCTTAATGAAACATAAGAGTCTTTACATTTCTTAGTCTCTACAGCTACACTGAGGATGGGGCAGTAGAAGTTGCTTCATCTATAGTGAGCAAGTTTGTTCAGTGGTGCCAAATTGGGGCCAGACCTAGTTGTAATTGGGGATATCAGCTGTAAAACATTTAGCATGCCATGTACTCTGCCTTGGGTATGTGTAGGTATGAAGTTAAACCTGCATAAGGTCCAGGAGAAAAGAGCGAGGTGTTTCAGACTGCCTGAAGATGGTTATCTGTGCATGTCTTTGATTTTATCCAGTAACTTCTTGAGGAAGAGCAATAATCAATGGACTGTGTCTTTGGTGGGACCTATATCACTTTGAAACCTCTCAAACTGTCAGAACTAGGATTTTGGTTACGCATGGAAATTTCAAAGCCGTATGATGAAAGTAGATAAAGTCTCTGTTCTGATGGTGAACTGAGTGAAGGTTGCAGGAGTGTTTGAGCCAGATGGGAGCTCTAGGTACAGCCCCAGCTCTCTTTTTGATTCACTGGGCAACCTTGCATGTGTCAGCCTCCCTACTCGGTGTCTCTGTGGAAATGAGTGTAACAATGTCGATCGATTAATGATCTTTAAGCTTCACAAGTAAAAATGCCAGAAAGGTGCTAAATATTATGGATCTTTATTTAAAGTTTAGGGTCAGGATGATTTCTAATGAAGATACTGTGCATTTATAAGCTTAAGCCATGTAAAATGTACTCAGTGGCAGAAAAAACGGTTGTTAAAATGCGATCGTCATATGGCCCAGATCTGACACTTCTGGATCCCAGTCCACTGAGATGCAAGATCCAGTCCAGGTTTCATGTGCCCGTGTAGACTTTTCTTGGAATAAAATACATAATGTATCAAGCTGCCATATTAAATTTAGTTGTTCACTGTCACATCACCCGGTACGCAGTCTGCTCCCTAAATCCCATACTAATCCAGTTTTCTGTATCTTCTTTGGTGTAAAAGCACATTAGCCTCAAAAAAAGCAGTACAGTCAGTATTTATAGAAAAAACAGTAGCGAGAGGGTTAATATCAAGCTCCAGCCCTAACCTGATATAGCTTTTATATGTTCTCAGAAATAGCACCTCACCCCCAATACGTATACTCTTGATGCTTCACTGGGAAGATGATGATTTGTGATTTGTCTTTATCCTCTCTCACACCCATCTTGTTTCATTTGTTTATGGTAACCCCGATGTGTAGTATAGTTTTAGCAGTGTCGATAATGCACCTTTTACCTGGAGTGAGTTTAATAGGATTTGACAGTGACAGGGGATGAGAAAATTCTGTGATTCTATTATTCATCCTATTTTTTCAGCAGTCTGGTGCAGATTGTATACTATTAGAAGAAAACGTATGTCTTGGAGGTTTCCTTTCTCTCTTTCTCTCTCTCCATCTGCATCCCTCGTTATAGTGTGCTGGCATCATCAGAGTATGGTTATCTCTTATCATAAAAACCCTGTGTTGAAGAAAAGTGGAGAGAGGGGTGGGAGGAGGACCGAGGAACCGCTCAGATACCAAGCACAGTAACTCCATATATTAAAGGACAGACCTTCTCCCAGAACGTTTATGAGCAACACTGCAAGCAGAGTCTCCTTCGCTTGTCACTCGCGTGACTTGTGAGTTTACTGTGTCTGACAATTGGATCTGTGTCTTGAAAGGATGGCAAAGACTCATTAATGCTTTTACAGCATCTCTCGATGTCCAGGCATCACTTTCTACACTGGACTCATATTATCCCTTGCAAGGCTGCTGTTATGGGGCCTGTGCCTTTGGCCTGTTTGAACTATATGCATTTCAGTTTTTTCCTGACCTTGGTTTGCTCCCTGAACACTGCTCCGCTTCCTGATCTCTGGGGCTTCTGCTCACACAGTGCTGGGTATCGCTGGAAGAGTTGGGGAGGCAGCATGGTGCTGGCCTCTTGGCTCTGATTCCATCATCATTGCAGTGTGGAATTATATAACTGATCCCTTCAGTTAGGAAAGGTAAAATATCCTTTACGAAGTCCTTCCCAAAAAGGTTAAGAAATTAATTTTGGATGAACATCCTTGCCCTCTGAGCAAGTCTTTGTATTAATGATCTCATGACGGATTGCTCCTTAAACTGGCCCTAGCTCAGGTCAGGACAGAGTGAGAATATTCTCTATTTAATGAGGCAGAGATCAGAGCCTCTAATATTTCATCATTCGTGCTCAGGGGAGGAAGGGAGTTATGCACTTGGAGAGCTGGTGGCAGAAGGGACCCTCATGAGTGGCTGTGTTGGCAGCTTGCTCTCTGCGTAGCTCTTAGCCCCCAAGACCAGACTGCTGTAGGTTTCCAGCTTCCTCTTGGTAAAGCTAACCTTTGTCATTAAACTGATCTAAATGTTTTAATTCAATGTTGGCAAAAGATCCAAGGCTAGTAACCCTTGGGGCAGAAGAGACTTCTTTAGCCTGCAGAGAGGTGTGTAGTATGAGGAGCATGAATGCCAGTGCTACATGGACAACATGGACTACAGGGTTGTGTGGAGCATTTAGCTTTGTTCCTCCCACCAGCTTTTGCCTAGAAAGGGTGGGCAACCTGATACTCAGACACTAGTAAATTAGAAAGCCAACTTGCAGATCCAGTGGTTTACAAGTGTCTTAATTTATTAATGAGTGGAGGCCATCTCAGTGTGTGTAAATATAGATTTTAAATCAGTTGACATGATGTACATAAACAATCAAACTTGTAGTGCAGTGCCGAGATGCTAATGTTAAATCCACCTCTGACTTGAGTGCTGCTTTTCAGTAGCGCTGTGTTCCCTGGGAAGCAGTGATATATAGCGCTGTGCAAATCACTGGTGCCCTTAAACTGCGGCTCTGAAATATTTACACATCCAAAGTGTGTGTGTAAATTGGGAGTATCGCAAAGTTCCCATAGGGTGACAGAGATTTGTAAATTTTGTTTTCTGCAGAGTCCTGCGTTTCCCTGCTAGTGACCGGGAGCCGGGACCCAAGAGCATAAATTCCCCAAATAATTCTTGCAATACTTAGGATGAGCTCAGCTCCCGCTCTCAGGTACTAAAAGCAAATCTTTCCAAGATGCCACAGTTATGAGTTGCCCTTTTGAAAGGGACTAGCAGTGTCTTTAAAGTAACAGCTCCTGGAGGCACGCTAATAGCCACACAGGGTGCTATTCCACGGCGTTGAGTAAAGGCATCCCGCTGGCCAGAAGGCTAATGAAGGAAATATCATAGAATCATAGAATAGTCCAGGCCGGAAGGGACCTCCAAAGGTCCTCTAGTCCCACCTCCCCGCAGTCAGCAGGGACACCCCCAACTAGACCAGGTTGCCCAGGGCCTCGTCGAGCCTCTCCTTGAATATCTCCAGGGAAGGGGCCTCAACCACCTCCCTGGGCAACCTGTTCCAGTGCCCCACCACCCTCACAGTGAAGAACCCTCTCCTAATCTCCAGTCTAAATCTGTTCCACTCCAGCTTGAAGCCATTTCCCCTTGTCCTGTCACTGCAGGCCTTTCTAAACAGGTTCTCCCCAGCCTTCCTGTAGGCTCCCTTCAGGTACTGGAAGGCCGCTATTAGGTCTCCCCGGAGCCTCCTCTTCTCCAGGCTGAACAACCCCAGCTCCCTCAGCCTGAAGAAAAGCAGGCTCTCCCTCCTTCCTAACTCATCAGGGCTGGCATAAAAACTCGGAGCTAACGCGTGTCCAGCTGAGCTGAACCCTGAGAGCATTCCTGATTTATTTTCCCCCTTTCCCCTCACCCAGCTGGAGCGAGCGCTGCCTCGCCCTCCATCAAACTCGCAACTGCTGTTCTTTGGAGTTTTCAACCGTCCTTATAAATTGCTCCGCGGGTGGGTTGGGGTTTTGCGTCTGCGGTGACGGGTGGCCGGGTTCTCGTCCGCAACCCACGGGCGACGCTGCCCCGCGGGGGACCTCTCCTGCGCTCCCGCCGCTAGGTGTCGCTGCGCGCCGGGTGGGGCGGGGACCCTGGCGGGCAGGAGGAGAGGGATGGAGCTCGGGAGGGATGGAGCTCAGGAGGGATGGAGCTCAGGCTGTGGCGAAGGGAAGGATCGGTCAGACCCCCGGGGTTTGCCCGATCCCGCTCCTTCCTTCACATTCTGCTTCCATCCCTCGTTAGGAGTGAGGCACCTTCGTATCCAGCCAGGGCACCGGGAAAGCCAGAAAGCAGCCTCGTGGTGTAGCGAGGGAAGAAACCCCACTGGGAAGTCAGACAGGAGCTATACTTTGGGTAATAATAAACATTTTTGGATGAAAAACAAGAAAAGGTATCTGTACCACTTGTGGTGGTTATCGTATGATATATTTTATAACAGAACCTTTGCCTTATTTCGTGATTTTAACCAGCTTCCAATCTGGATAATTACATTCTGCCTAATCTCATACTCTCTCAGCACTTGCAATTCTTCTTCATTTGCCTCCTTAAACTATTGTTGCTTTTAAACAGCTGCTATGTTCCATCATGGGGAAAGCTGCACTTCAGGGAAGGGCAAGCACTTGTCAAATAATATTAATTCAATAATTTATATAGTTTTTTTTCCCCCATATTTTGTAATAAATTATTCACCTCGTATCATTTCGCATTATTCATCTGGTTAACTGAGGTAGCCTAACAATTTTCGAATGTATTTGTCAAAAAATTTGTTGAATTACTTTTGTCAGGCTTTTTTTTTTCAAAATAAAAGCTTTGACAAATAATCACAGTCCTTAGTTGCCCGGCCCCTGTGGTCAGTGAAGTGATTTAGATAGATTGATGGTGAATAGTTTTGTAGAACAAAGCAAAGCAGGAAAGAAAAAAGCAAAAAGAGCACAGCTGAAACCCATTTTTGGGATTTTGCACACTGTGAAATGTAAAATAGAAGTGTCAGATTTGTTTGCTAGCTGATTGTGTCTCGGATAGCAGAAACTCTGAGGGCATCAACTTGCCACCTGCATTTTCAGCACAGGCATTGGAGAAAACACCGTTGAAAATATGTGGCAGGACTTTTTGCTGTATCCCACATTCCTGAGTCAGTTTGTGTGCCTCCAAAATATTCAAGCTTAAATTATATATCTTTACATTCACTACAGGATTACTGAAATGGTTGTCTTCAAGATTGCTTTAATCTTGGCCCACTTTGCATAAGATGAAGCCTGCTATAGGATAGGAATGTGTGTGCAGGTGGGAAGCGTGGTATGGATTACATGCAAGTTTTAAATGGTAAGGTGGTTTGTGTACAACCTCCTCCTGAAATGCTTGAGCTGGATCAGCTGCAGAAAGTGGCAAAGGCAAGTTCTCCCCTTACCCCTCCAGGCTACAGGACAGCAAACTGAAAGGTATTGACATGTAAATTGAGATGATCTGAGCTGAAGGCACTTGAGAGAAGCTTTAAAATGATATCAAGTCTTATGATGCTCTTTGAAGAACTGCTTTTCCGAAACTACCCAAATATTTGTGAATTTAATGTGCTCTTTTTTAATTGCTGATGGTGGCCTTTGATAGGTGCAAGACAGACAAGCAGCCTTCCTTGTTCAGTACAGGGTGAGTACTGGGAAGTAGAGACAACTGGTGAAGAGTTCTTGATGCTGATCAGCAGAGACATCAAGCTGCACAATAGGGTGTGTCCTGCACTGAGCTGGTGGTCATCTCAGTAATCTTCTGGAGGTGAAATGGAGGGTGGTCAGTAACTGGCATGATGCTGGGCTTTGGAAGCCTTTGGTTTGGCTGTTTTGCCAGAGCTGAGTCAGGACTGCCTCACTTTGTCTTTTCCCTAGTGTTGTAAGAGGAGTGCTCGTGTGCTTTTCTGCACCAGGATGTTATGTGTATCAGTATATTACCACTGGTTTCCTATTTAGATACTGCAGACATTAGGACTGCAGAGGTACTTTGACTATATCCTAGAAGTCTTTATGAAGCATTGATTGGCCAAGAAATGAGAAGCAGCAGGAAGCCACAGCTTTCTGACTTAGGAACATGTAAGTCTTCCACACAGTTCATCTTGTGCTTTGCTGACATGATCTCACTTGCTAATGTTTTTTGCAGAGCATCCTATGTAACAACATAATTAGTGTAAATTACATTTTATTTTTAAATCATCCCCTTTCCTTCCTGATTTTTTCATATCTAAATGTCAACTTTCATGGTAAACAGTGGTGTGCTGCAGAGGCTGAACAGGAATATGTTTGTGCAGGTGGAAATCTGCTGGAGGAGGTTCTGATGAGTTGAACAGGAGCTCTGAGGGTTGAGGTCAACATTTCTTTAAGGCCCTGCAAGTTGTGCTTGATTTAATTTTCTTCTTGCATCCCAAGTCATCCTGCCATATCAAGTACTAAAGGTTTCAGATTATGAGCACTACCGGTGAATTGCTAACACATATCCAGATTTTACAGATCAAAGGTAAATCATAATGTTAGAGCACCAAACCTGTTCAAACACAGTACAGTAAAAATCCCCCTCCCTTAATATGGTAGGAATTACTTTCCACACAATACTTACCTTCCTCTGAAAGATTAAATTCAAAGCAGTCAGAGCTCTGGGAAGGGATGCTATTAACTTCCCTCACCCATTATTTTTCATTTCTGGCCATTCTACTCTCTCTTACAAACTCTAGATGGCATTAAGAATTCCAATACACTTTTCATTTTGCTTTTTCTTGTCATTATGGTAAGCTTCTGGGGAGCAGTCAAGGCTTTCTTATTGAACATATACGCAAATCTGGCACCAGGTTTTAGTTGTTGAGGCCCTTTTGTCAAAAAGAATAAATTAAATAAAAAAAAATAGTTTTTTGCCTGACAGGAAAAAGATGATGCTAGGAATTTCTGGAAACTGTACAAATCCCAGTCGAGTTTTGCAAAGCTAGGAAGATTCTGTAAAGTTCAGAAACCTAAATATTTACATAAGTGGTATGTAATCACAATAATAAACTTATGGATACTATTAGTTGTCACATAATCTCATTGTACACTTGAACATCCATGGATTGAGCCAGCCCCTCTGCATTGCAGACTAAGACTATCACTGTTACCACTTTACACATCAGAAAATTGAGGCATGTGTAATAAGAGGAGTTTTGCCAAACGTTGGAGATTTCTGCAGCTTAGTCTCACATTTTCTTCCTCTTGTTCATCTGAGCTGTTTAAAGTTTGCTTCTTAGTTTTCTTCATGATATTGATCAGGACAGAATGGAAGCATGTTCTCAAAGCTAAGGGAAGCTGAGAAGACAATGAAGCACTTGGAAAGCTGTAGACTCTAGAAATTGGATTCTGGGCATGTACTGCCAGGATGGAGGATTTTTATTTAATTTTATAGAAAAATGTTCGGGTTATTTTACACTGAGATGCAAAATCTCATTTGCAGCCAAGCCCCGGAGGGAGTAAAAGGAACTTGGAGAGCTCATAAAGACAAGTGTAATAGGATTAATAAGAAAAAGGCCTAAGACATAAGCCTTCATTGTACACATTTCTTGCTAAATTTTAGTATCGATGAAGGGTGAAATGCCAAGACTTAACCACACGTTCACATCCTTGAGGCAGTAACAGAATAGTAACAGTGCTCACATGGGCTTCTTCTGCCACCATTTTAAGAGCAACCACCTGGGGATGCTACCTCTTGGGGCAGAGAGTGAAGGGAAAGAGGGAGGAAAGCTGGTCGTGAATGGATGCAAGTTTTCTAGAATAACAAATATTTACCTGAATTTTGCCTGTGTTATGAGTTGCTCTCCACATTTTTCCACCATCTGACACCTGAGGGGAAGGGAGGTCAAAGGCTTACAACAAAAAGCAGCCTTTCTTTGCTCAAGAAGAACCTACAATCCCTGCTGAGGAGCCTGCTTCAGTGCTCTACTCGGGCCTCAGCTGTTCACTCATCTCTGATGTAACTTATTGGTACCTCTTCAGTTTTGACATGCATTTGATGAAAAGGACACTAGAGAGAGAAGTGCAGGGAGGAATTCCCATGGCTTTGTAATAGAGGTGAACACCACTGATGTAACCTTGAGAGGGCTTGGGACAGGTCCATCCTCCTGTATGAGATAGGGCAAGGAGCAGTAACAGGCAGCAAAGCCCACTTGCTTGTGCTGGGCTTCAAGTGAAACACTGGGTTTTTACCCTCACATCCTGTCCCAGTTTGTGTTTCACAGGAGCGAGTTAATTATAGAGAGCAGATCCGTTTAGAGGGTCCAGACAAAGAGTTGGAGTATGAATACAGCAGGTCAGTATCCAGCTTTTTTAACATAAGGAGATGACATACCCCTCCTGTGCCCATCCTCCTTAGCTTAACTGTGGCACAAGCTGGTCTGCAGGAAGCTGATCAGCACCTGCACGTGGGATGGAGGATTTGCTGGGTCGGAATGGATCGGGACCCAGTGACAAATGAGAGGGAGCACAGTTGGCTGCCCAGAGGATGGAGCAAGGGTTAGCATTCATCACCACTGATTAGATCTGGAGAGAAAGGCAGACAGATCAAAGATAATGAATGGGTCCTAAAGAGAGACAGTCCATTGCCACCTGGTGCCTTCGGTGCACCAGTTATCTCCTAGCATCTCCAAGGTAGTTGATGAACCTTTGCATCTTTCCAACTGCCACCCAGAAGACCTCTGTGGCTCCACAGAGTACCCAAGTGTTACAGCAATCTGTCTGTTACTCACCCAGACTTTCACAGAAAAAAAAAGGAGAAGGGGAGATGGGGTCAGGCCCATCACGTTTTCTTGTCTGCTTGCTTTACCCATCTGTCTATCTGCTGCTGCCAGTGCCTGTGTTGAGGGAAAAGGATGATTGCATCATTTCCATGGAGCTCGCCGTTCCAGCCCCCTGATTTAGGGTGAAATTTGGTTGTGCTGCTGAGTGTTCAAACACTTGCCAGGTAGGTGCTACCAAGAACATTTATTAAAATAGACAGATGGGCACTGGGGTAAGAAGCAGCCATTAGAATGCTTGAAATCAACCAACTGTGAAATAGAAAAATCAAAAAACTATATTCCTGGAGCCTTTAGTAGTAGTCTTCCCATTTGGGACTGCCTTTTTTACCACTTTTACACGTACACACCCACAAACAGACAGTTGCTCACAAAAATGCCGCAGCTGGACGTTAGTTTGTCTTTCTATAGGCATTTCAGTTTGGCCAGGATTTAGGAGGAATCCCAGAATGGCATCCTGACACCCAACCAAAACGGGTGCATGCAAAATCAAAATGCAGCTTCTCTTGCAAATAAATACCCAGGTTTCTCTGGGAGCTTGGGCATCTCAAATGCAGGCAATGTCTGGCCTGACCCTGCTTGAGTGCAGTAGGAGGAACACAGCCACTGACTGCTAGTAGGTAGGAGGTGAGGTTGCTAATCGCTTGTCTAGATGCATTTGCAACTTATTCTGATTCCTTAACAGCTCTTTCTGTCTGCTCCTGTTCCTTTGGCATTGTGATCACTTTCCATTAGCTCTCTGAAGTAGTGGCATGAGATGCCAGGATAGATACTGTCAAAATCAAATGTCTTCGTTCTGTTCCTTTTCTTTTTTTCCTTACCCCTGGAAAAACTAAGATGTGTACGTTTGCCTTTTCACAGGTATGCATATAGGAGAGAGTCCAAGGCTATTAGAAAAATATGTTATTAGTCAGATATATCAAATTAATAGGGAGATCTCTACTCTTAGGTATAAAAACATCATTGAATCAATCACTGTCTTGAGATAAACTAACCTCAGTCAGTATTAGCACTTTATTTTGGGTCTGTGTTAAATTCTTCGGGGATGAAGGGCAGTCCCCAGTACTGCTGCTTTCTTGTAGCTGTGATCTTGGCTGAATCACTTCCTGGCATTTCTTGCAGGACCAGCCTGCAAGAACTGTGTATTTTCTCTGAGCTTTTATGATTCTAAACTTGACCTTGGTCTTACAGTATTTCTGCTTATCTGTCACTAACCTGAGGGGAGTAAGGACAGCGTCAGTGGGTGCTCAGGTATGACAGCAATGACTGGGGTAGAATATTTATCTGCTAGCTAGATGTATAGTAAGAACTTGTTTGCAAAGGGAACACACCAAGTTCAGAAGACCTTTCTTAGTGCCTGTCCTTCATCGCACTGATGTTAATGGCACAGTCCCAGAGAAAACCCTGAAGTAGGACATGAGATTTGTACTGAGGCAGTGGAGACTGGCTCTCCGCTGTTCTCCCAGGGGGTTATCTGGGACTGTACAGCATCAGTACCAGATCCTTGTATCACTTCAAGGGAGTGATGTCATGAACAGAGAATTTTGGTTTCTTTGTGCTTTACCTCTGCTTTGGCCACAGGGAAATGACAGTCCCGGTCTCCAGATGGTGTCAGCTGGTGTAACCAGTTGTGAATGCAGGATCACACATCCGAAGTCTTTTTTCTTTTTTCTTTTTTTATTTACTGTAAAGCTTTTTGAGATCTTCTAAAGGAAGGTGCTATAAAATATAAGCCATTAGTCAAGTATATGTAAGTGCACGTATTTGCCCTGTTTCTCTTAGTACTAAACACTGTTCCTTTCCATTGGCTGATTTATAACCCCCAGATTTGCAAGGTCATCTCCATTTGATTCTGCAGTGTTGCATTTTAAAATGATGCTAAAGCCTCCCCTTTATTGCCAGGATAAAAATAATACAAACCGAGCAGACCTTGACCAAAGGAGTAGCCCAATAAAACTGTGAGTTGCCCACACCAGGCCAGCAACTAGGAAGCAATTTGCAAAGCTCAGCGATGCTTTCAGTTCCCTTTTTTGGCCTCATTAGCACTGTGTATTGCCACCTACAAGGGTCAGAAAGCATGTTTCCCTCTTAAACATAGCGCTTCCTTTATTTCCCTCACCTCCCAAGTGCCTTAGCCCTGTCTCCTCTTGCACCCTGCCTGGGTTCAGCTGAGCCAAGGGATGTTTTCTAGCTGAAGGCATTGCAGTTCACAGGATTGGTGCTGATGGGTGGACGTACAGCACATATGGCAGCCTAGCATCACATAGTTGGTGGATTTAGCCAGCGAGCTGCTTCCCTCCTGACAGAGAAGCCCCTTGCTTGCAACTTAGAATCATAGAATCATAGAATTGTCTAGGTTGGAAGAGACCCTTGGGATCATTGAGTCCAACCATCTACCCTACTCTACAAAGTCATCCCCTACACCATGTCCCTTAGCACTGCATCTAAACGGCCCTTACACACATCCAGGGATGGTGACTCCACCACCTCCCTGGGCAGCCTATTCCAGTGCCCGACCACTCTTTCGGTGAAAAAATCTTTCCTAATGTTCAATCTAAACCTACCCTGTTGGAGCTTGAAGCCATTCCCTCTCGTTCTGTCACTAATTACCTGTGAGAAGAGACCAGCACCAACCTCTTTACAGTGTCCTTTCACGAAGTTGTAGAGAGTGATGAGGTCTCCCCTCAGCCTCCTCTTCCTCATACTAAACAGTCCCAACTCCCTCAGCCGCTCCTCATACGATTTGTTTTCCAGCCCCCTCACCAGCTTCGTTGCCCTCCTCTGCACTCGCTCCAGCACCTCGATATCTCTCTTGTATTGAGGTGCCCAAAACTGGGCACAATACTCGAGGTGTGGCCTCACCAGTGCCGAGTACAGGGGCACAATCACCTCCCTACTTCTGCTGGTCACACTATTTTTGATACAAGCCAGAATGCCATTGGCTTTCTTGGCCACCTGGGCACGCTGCTTGCAGTTTGCACACTGCAAACTTCATCTGAGGCTGACAGGAGTCCTTCCATTTTCTTCAAGTCCTGTCTGTGGCATCCAGCTACCAATGTTGCTGCCTCTTATGAGCCCTTGAGTCTGAAGCAAGACATGCCTTTGCTGTTTAGATGTGCTTTATTGGCTAGATCAGGGATTGAAAGTAGCACATTCAAGTCTTAAGAAGCGTGTGGTGGGGAAATGATGCATCTCTTTTCCACTGCTCCCACCTCTCGCAGCAACCCCAGAATGTAAGGCCAAGGGCACGATTGCTCCAGCTCCCTCGACTGTGAGTCATATTCTTCTGGCCAATGTGTTTCTGCGTTTCCATTGTCTCCCAAGGTGACAAGTACTGAAGAAAAGGAACAATAGGCAAAAAGAAGCCTTTTGCTTTTTTTAATCTCACCATGATACGGAATTAACCAAGCATATAGGAGCATCATAGGAAAGCTGTTAAGCAAGTGGACTTGGCCTAAACTGAAAAGCATATGGGACAAGCAGCCTACTGGTTGCAATGTGATGCAACCCATGTTCTTTTTAGAAATAAGGTCAGACCAGAATTTGGCTGGTGAAAACTTTTAAAGTCCTGAAAGAAGCCCGGAACTATACTCACGCTTCTCTGCCTGAAGTCCATCTCTAGCTCCCCTGGATTTAAATGGAGGCATTTCAAATGAAATCAGATCAACAAGCTTGTTGTTAAGCTGCTTGATGGATGCCACCATTTCCTTGAGGTGGGCCTGGGACTGGGGAGGCAAAGGCACCCTCTCCCCATTTAGAGCTCTCGCATCTCTACACTGCTTTACGTTACTTTCACATTGGCTTCACCTTTCAGGGCTTCCTGCCTTTCTTCTTTGTATGTGTCTCCTGTGACAAAGCCAGCACTGTTATGCAGTGAAGTAGGAAGCAGTCTTGAAGCGAGTGGACTAGACACATTTTTCCTTAGAGGATAATGGTGGACGGAGATAGCTCCTTCTGCTGGGCTTCATTTTGCAGTAACTGGTGCTCTGCCATCAGCCTTGACCTCCAGCCAGCTTTACACCTGCCAAAGATCAGTCCCTTCATCTGTGTCTACACATGTAGGTCACTCCATGCCGGTTCCTTTCCTGCTTTCCTTTGGTCCCATAGGAGACAGGGAGAACAGGTCCGTGTGATCCGGTCTTGCAATTTTCATGTGCTTACATTTTCACCTGCCTCACTAGTGTCCTTAATTCCCCTTGCTCCAGCCTCCTGTGCTGCTTTTCTCGCTTTGATATTTCTTCCCCATCACCCCTCCTCTGCTGTGCCTTCACACACTGCCTCCCCCATCCCAGTCCTCTCCTTTTCCCCACACAGTTCCCCCTCGCTGGCGGGCAATACAGTCACTATTGCCTCCAGTTAGTCAATTAAGAGATCACGTTTCGTGGCTGGGCTAGGTTGTTGGGGCTTCTTTTCCCTACTTAGTATTATTTTTCCAGCTCCATCTTGGCACCTACATTTATTTGAAACAAATTGCAGGATAATTTGTTTTTCTAATTTTCAAGACGTGAACTCCTGGTTCCAGGGGGGTCGGTGTTTCGGGCACCCGGTGCCAGCGAGCTGGGACTGCACACAGAGATTTGTGCTGTGTGAGGAAATACTTCATTAGACTTGTATTCCACGAAGACACTCTTGCTTCTTAACGCCTATGATTTTAATTAAAACCTGGAAAGTGAAGAATCCTCGGGTTGTATTAATGTTTTCATTTCCATTAGGACAGCGGAGTTTATAAACACGAGCTGGGTTTATAAATTAGACCTTGTACGAATATTAAGTGCACAGTGCAGCAAAGGCAGCCGAAAACTGGAGTGGAGCTGGCCCCATCTGTCTCTTTCCTTGGCTTGCTCTCGCTTTCCAGTATCCTCCTCTTGGCACAGGCTTTTCTGAGCTGTTCAAGGGTTCCCCCTTGGAGACTAAGTTAATGGCTTCTTCCATTTCTTTCTGTGGATGCTCTCCTCACTCAGCAAAGCAGGAAGAGGAGCAGATGTTTCAATCAGGGGCTTGAAAAACAACCTGCAAAGGTGACTTTGGGTATAGGGATTTTGTGATGAGTAACGTGAAAGGGGAAAGAAATTTCCTGACCCAGTTCTCATGCGTGCATACACAGAGATGCATACGGAGATAGTCAGATCTAAATATGCATCCCACTTAATAGTTATCCACACCCAGACTGTGCATATGTACAGCTGAGCGTGCAGGGGAATGTGACAGAAGATGCCATCTCCTCCAGAGATGATGTGACAGCTGCATACAGCTGTGCGCAGGCTGCACTGGGGGAGTGCAGGCAGGCATCGCCTAGCAGGCACAGCCTGGCACACACACTGATGCAGGAGACCAAGGACCCCATACAGCCTGACTGTACTCAGCTGTGCAAACTGCACACAGGCCATCAGTGTGACACCAACGACAATAACAAGCACTTGTGTGCTGCGTTCTGCTCAAGGACAGCAGAAGGGCTTGCGAAGGCAATCATCATCCACAAGTTTATGCAAGGGAAAGCGAAGCATGGATAGATGAAGCACCCAGATTCACACAGCCGTCAGCAGCAGAGCTGGGAGTAAAATCTGGATTTCATGTGTAGGGATCCCGAGTTTCCATTCCCAGCTCTCACAGCGAAAAATTCTCACTCCTGCCTGTAGTCATGTAACATCCTTGGAAATGACAGTACTTTCTTCCTTGGCAGTATAATAGTATGGAAGGTCTATGTTTATTTGCATCACTGCCTTTGGCTGTGGGTTGGCTTAAGAGTGTCTTGTGGCCATCAGTAAGGGCAGTTCAGGTTACTCCTACCCTGTGTGCAACACAGCGTCACACAGGGATGCTATCTGAGCCAGTCAGTTCAGGCAGTGTGTGGTGTAGAGGTACCCTCAGCTGCCTACACTCTGTCAACATTTGCTTTTTGGAGGATGAGTGACTTCTCTTGAGTGTGCAGAAGGAGGGACCCTGTGCTAGAACCATGCAGTCCCACAAAGGATCTGCAGCAGTGAGTTTGAAGGTATTTTGTATGGGAACCTGTGCATTGGTGTAAAGGTCTTCGCTTTGCATTCTAAACCAGGTGAGGGGAGTAGAACATCCCTTCGGACGTTGCTGGTGTTGGTTTAGCACCATAACTGCTGAACTGTCTGAGCCAGTTTGCAGGGTAGCACCTGTGATTCACAAACAGCTCAATTTCCATCCACAGCTGAAGTGGTACAAGGGGTGGAGGAAGGTGGGAAGGGAGCCCCTGGGCATGCCTGCCTCTCCCTGTCTCCCTCACGGCGTGACTGGATGTTTTGACGTGAGGGTGATGCTCAGGAGAAAGGAAGGAGGCGTGCTGGTTGTCAGCCCCTGTCTCCTTAAGCCCAGTAGGGCTCTTATTGAGATATCCTCCCAAGCAGCTTAAACAGAAACGTCTGGTGACAAAATGAAAACAAATGGGGAAGCCGGCGAGACTGGCTGGCGGGGATTCCCTTCCCCGGTGCTGCCAGCCCCCGTGGGAGAGGAGAGGCTTGTGGGCACTTCCAGCCCTGATAATACATCTGAGTCAGTGGAAAGAGTGGTGGTAGGGGAGGAGGAGGAGGAGGTAGCTTCCTGGGCCATTTTTCAGACTCTTTTGACACCACTGAACCCATTAGAGGCCATTATTTAGGCTGCCTGACAGCATGGGCTCTCACCCTCTGTTGAGACTCGGAGGGCTCTGGGCCACCGCATCCCTGTGGAAAGAGGGGAGAACTGAAGTCCATCAGTCAGGGTGATGCCAGGAGTTCTCCACTGGAAATTCATTGTAGCATTGCAGCTCCTCTGCTGCTCTTGCTGCCTCTGCTTAGGTTCAAGGAGACACCAGCAGCAGTTCAGAAACGTTAACTGCTTTTTGTGGAACGCTTTTTGCTTTCTCTCTTTTGCCTTCCCTACGTTTCTGCAGGAGGGTGCGGGTCATTTCGTTTACAAAATCGGGGTTCTTTGAATCTTGTTTAATCTCTGCTGAATCCCTGTCCTTCTCACCCCCATGTGGCCCAATCCCCTTCTGCACCCTTCCAGCGAGAAAGGGTTGAGAAGGTGATAGCTCTCCACCAGCAACACAATAGCCAGGCAGAAGTGCTGCTGCTCACCCCGGTGCCCATTTAGGGAGTCAGTAAGTCAATGGCATGGCATAACCCCCGGGGCTGAGTGAACAGGGCTGGACATGAGGGGTGTCAGGGGGTCTGAAAACCTGCACAGCACCTGAGCTCCTCCTACAGGGCTGCTCCAAGGGGCTCTTGCGAGGACTTCATGTTTTCAATGAGTGGGTGTACGGGGAGGGAGGGAGGGAGGAGGGGATGGAGGCTGACTAGAAATGCCGCGGTAACACCGCACGTTAATGGCAACACTTCTCCAAGAAATTCCTCTTGAGAGTTCCTCATTATGCAAACAAGTCTGGCAAATGATAATGCCTCCTGTACTTCCATGGATTAATGTATGTAAATGGAAGAACTGCTGCTCGTTCCCCAAAGCACCATTCAGTTTCCCACACCGGAGCAAGCGGCTGGGCCAAGGGCAGCGAGTCCAGGGTTACAGGCAGGCTGCAGGCTTCACCCCTCTTTCACGCCAGTTGGCCCTTGCATTTTCAAAGATCATTAGGCTAAAATATACACCACACCGAGTACAGCACTATGGCCTTCCACGTATGTGGGGTCAGTATATGTCACCTATGCACCGTCATATGTTCTGGTGACCTGGTGGAGAAAGTAGAAGAGTAGATCCCGGTGTTTGGGGATTTGATCCAGGCAATATATTGCTCCACAACATTATAAGAACACAAGGGGATAGAAGGGGGTAGCAGTTGACTTCTTAGTTATAGACTTAAATTGATGTGGGAGAGGAGTTGCTTGTTGTCATCAGAAGGAAATTTTGTTACCTTTGTGAAAATACTTTGGTGCATTTTAAGTTGTCTTTTTTTCATTTTGACTTTTGAGTAACGTGGTTCAGAGAGGAAAAAAACACAGAAAAATCAGGTTGTTTTACTGAATGTTTTTTTTTCTTTTTTTCTTTTTTTCTTTTTTTCTTTTTTTTTTTTAAAGTAATCTAGGTCAGGTCAATCTGAGTTAGCTGAGCCTGGGGCTGACATCACCAAGTTTATCTTGTGGTAAAACCAAAGTACGCTATCAGTGCAATGTTTTTCCACTTGAGATAACTTCTGACAGTTGCCATGAGGTTAAAAACACACTTTTTTTCTTTTTTTCTCCTCTCAATTTTTTTTTCCTTTCGGGAGCAGACCCTGCCTATGACTCATTTGCTTGAATGCACAAGTATAGCAGAATCCCATCAGGACTAGCACTGCCCAGCACCCTCAGCAGCAGCAAGACAGGGCTGTGCTGGCAATGTTGGCTACCAACATCCATGACTTACCTGCCATGTGGCAAGCAGAACCCTGGTCTCTTTGAGATGCTGTGACTGCCATCTTCCCTCAGCACCAATGCAAATGAATTAAGTGATTTCTGACTCCTGAAACTGGTGTGTGCAGCAGAGCATATCTGGACTAAAGATCATTTGATTGAAACACAGGTGAACTGCCTTGCCAAGCACTCGAAGATCGCTAAAACTGAAGTAGGTTTGGAATTTTTTAGCACAAAAGAAATTTCTCAACTTTCCCTCTGCACACACTATTATCAATACAGTAGAAATGGAGGATTTTGAGTCAGGTTTTGGCCCAAGCAAAAATATACTCATTTTTAGTAAGCTTGAACTATTAATTTCTAATTATTTCCAAAAAACATGAAGGTAATTTTCTTTCCTTTATTAGGCTAGGGGGGTTATCATTTTTGCCCTCTTCTCTAAACAGCTCAACTTGGAGATAAGAGCAAAATGATACATGATGGTGGTTCCCTTTTGACAAAGCAGAGTTAAATCATGGGAGGTAAGATCTACATAGCACAGCCTGTAGCAAAGAACAGAGGCGTTTAATTTTCCTCTGGCTTTTCTAAGACAAAAGGAAAATGCATCTTAATGCTAAAACAATTTGAAATTAAGCAGTTCGTGGCATTTCAAGAAATGAGACTGAAACATTGGATGATAAGAATATTAAAATTCTTTCTCTCTTTTCCACCCAGAAGGAAAATGTTAGAAGGTTTCTGTGAATAATTTTGAAATTTGTGCTGTGAGGGTTAGGTCCAAAATTGGTGTTGTTTTGAATTCAGATGAGAGCTGACTTCTTAGGGCAATACTTAACTAGCGTGAGGTTTGATGATCCAAAGAGCATGCTTGCAAAAGGGGGTGGTAGTTGATCTCAGCCTTGAAGGAGGTACAGCCCAGGACAATGTCCTTGGCCCCTGGCTTTCCAACCCTGAGGAAGAGCAAACATTGGGTAGCTCATTTAGAGGCTATGTTGTATATTTCGACCTGTGATGAGAAAAAAAACGTTTACCTTGTATCCCGAGAACCTTGCCGAAATGGATGTTTTACATCCTGATGCCATTTTCCATTCTGCTTTGGATACAACCTATGGATTTCTGTTAATTCCAGGGGGCTGGGAGCACTGTTAGATTTGGAAACCCCTAACCTGCTTTTTTCCTTGTGGGATTGTGAAAGAGCTCAGAGATTGCAATTCTTCTCCAGCTCTGAAGAATCCCGTTGATATATGTTCCACATTATGATCATATATAAAGACTGATAAGGCATCTTTGAAAGAAAATCAGAGGGGAACGTGTTGCTGCGCGTGCTAAAGTAGCAGAAGTGTGAATGTCACGTTGAAACCTTACATTTTGATATATAGCCGTAACAAAGGGGGTGAGGGGTCTGTCTGTATAAAGAACACCAGAAAATCTACTGCCTAATGATTTTTTAAAGAGAATATAAATCAAAATTGAGAAAACTCAGAAGGCTTTTACACCTACTCAGTGGATTCTGTGTGCATTGAATGTCTGCTGCTGTTAAACCCCACCATACTCTGTCTTTGAAAGTTGACTGGGAACTAATAGCACCTTATCAGGGTTTTGCATGCGATAGCCCTAAGGTTTACCTTTGTAGTGCCTTTTGAAAAAAAAACCCTGCAAGTACAGAGCTCTGGTCTGCGCTCCAGCAAAGGGCGAAAAGGAGATGCGAGAAAGGGAAGTAATAAGATTATACCTAATTGCCTTAGCATCCACTTAACTATTTTACATATGTGTCTTAGAACAAATGTTTGTGGAGTGTCTAGACTCGTGTTTACAAATGTGTTCGCTAACTCTGGCTAATTGGGGAGCAATTAACGTGAGTTAAAATGCTAGGAAGTCTAGACAAAGCCGGAGCGCGCCTTGCCTTGTGGGCCTATTGCAATCTCTGCCTTCATCCCTGGAGGGAAACAGAGGAGAGGCTTGAATTGTAGCTTGAATTGTAGCGTGAGGAGGCATGCTTCTTCTCCCTGTCAAGGGAAGGGGAAAAGCAAAAAAGAAAGGACCAGGAGCCCTCTCAGCAGCTTGCCCTCACCAAGCATGGTGTGAGTTATCTGGAAATGGTACTTGCTCCAGGAGTGCTGCCTACTTGACACTGGTGAGGCTGCACATCGAATACTGTGTTCAGTTTTAGGACCCTCACTACAAGAAAGACGTTGAGGGGCTGGAATGTGTCCAGAGAAGGACAGCAAAGCTGCTGAGGGGTCTCGAGAACAAGTCTTACGAGGAGCAGCTGAGGGAACTGGGGTTGTTTAGCCTGGAGAAAGGGGGCTGAGGAGAGACCTTATTGCTCTCTACAACTACCCAAAAGGAGGTTGTAGCGTGGTGGGGGTCTGTCTCTCCTCACAAGTTACAAGCAATAGGGAGAGAGGAAATGGCTTCAAGTTCCCCCAGGGGAGGTTTAGGGTGGATATTAGGAAAAATTTCTTCACTGAAAGGGTTATCAAACATTGGAACAGGCTGCCCAGGGAAGTGGTTGAATCACCCTCTCTGGAGGTATTTAAAAGGTGGGTACACATGACACTGAGGGATGTGGTTTAGTGGTGGACTTGGCAGTGCTAGGTTAACAGTTGGACTCGGTGATCTTAAAGATCCCCTCCAACCTAGATGATTCTATGCTCTTTCACTTACTCTGCTGCACCATCAGCTTTGTCTAAGAGGTTCCTCTCTGCCCAGGGCCTTCAGCAGGCTCCTGCCCTCCTCTTGCTTTTCCTATGCCCGTGCTGCACCTGCAAACATCTGGTATAGCCTTTCTACCTGCCCTCCCCTCCCGTGCCCCATTCTTAATTGCAGTTAATTCTCCACCTGCAAGCATCAAGCTCTTCACTGCCCTAAGTAACTCTGCCGGTGGCACGGGAAGGGACGGCTTGGAGGTCAGAGCCCTCGGAGGGTGGTAGGGGTCCACGGGGGAGCCAGACCTGAGGCTCCTGCCCTGTTCTACCAGTAGGCCCGGCGAGGCTTCTGCCCGCCACAGCCGGTTGGCTGGGCAGGCACTGTGACCACAGTGGTGACACCACTGTGACACACCACTGTGATGTCACCACCGTGACCCAGTGGCTAAAGCAGGTGGGCAGCCGTGGCCAGCAGAAGCCCCCGCGGGCTGTGGCAGTGCTGGGGCAGCCGGTCCCCTCAGTGCCCGGACGGGGACGGCCATGGGGGGCAGAGCCGGTGAGACCCCATCAGGCCTGCTTTCCCCAGCAGCGTCCCCTGTGCCTGCCCATGCCCTACCGCCCGCTTTTCCCCAGACCCTCCAGAGGCACCGGCATCCCGGCATCTGCAGGATGAAGTAGGTACGTGCCTGGGTTTCATGGAATGGTTTAGGTTGTGAAGGGACCTTAAAGATCATCGAGTTCCAACCCCTCCCTGCCACGGGCCGGGACACCTCCAGGCGCCAGGCCGGGTTGTTTGAAGGGCTGTTGTGCCGTGGGGAAGCGGCAGGCCGGAGGGGGATCAGGAATACCAACTCGCAGCCTCCAGCTCGAATCTGTGGTGAATGTTGCCTTTAGAGGAGGTTTCCCAGTGGGAAAATAAAGGGAAATTGCCCACGCTGAGCAGCAGCTGCTGCTGTTTTAGCGGCGCTGTGCGTGGCTTCCCCAGCCTCCCCTCAGCTCCTGTGGAACCACTCTTTGGTGGAGGAATTCTTTGGGGATTATGCCTCGAAAGTAAGAGTTCGGGCCCGGATCTGGGTTTTGCCAGAGTGCCAGCACGCTTGGCAGACCCTCTCAACTGTGGTGTAGCACGTGCCCTTGAGGAGCTTTTTAGCCATGGGTGTCTCTTGAGCTATCGTGTAAATGCATTGCAGATGTGTGTGTGTATGTGCCGGGGGGAGGACTCGTACTGCAGGCTCTTGGCTTTCTCTTTCTTTTTCCCTCAGTACTTTCTAAGCCTCTCACGTTGCAAATCACAACTGCAGGGCTTGTTCTTCCACAGCAGGGTAGGAGTAATTCCCAAATAAACCTGTGCTTTCCTAGGAGGCAGGTACCCAGGGCCTGCCTGGGACTGTGGGCAGTGAAAACTCTGTCAAGGGCAGAGCAAGAGGAGACAAATCTTATGTGGAAAGGAGTTATGAGCATAGAGAGAAACCTTGCTTATTCTCTTTCTTCCTCTCTCTCCCCTATTGTGCACACGTATCTGGAAGTTAAACCCATGAGCTAATTGCAAAGCCACACGCACACATCTTCATATATATAAATAATAATAAAAAAACCATTCATTATGTACCCTGGAGTGTCTAACCTGCATTGCATCCAGTAATTCATTTGCCTGGGAATCAATCCAATATTAGAATAGCAAAAATGAAAGGTTGGAAGTGATCTCAGGAGTCCATTTTCTTCCTTGCAGACAGGATCAAAAATACCAATTGCAAACTCATGATCTGCTTCAAATAGTCATACATATGCAGAACAAGGTCAGATCTGCCTGCCAAATTAATGCTATTTTTTCTTCTAAATGTATATTTTTTCCCCAAAATTTTCCTAGGAAGATTCAGTTGTGAGACAGTGGGAGATTTAAGTTTCTGATATCTTATGACAGCACAGTGCTAGAAGCTAATAATCACAAAGATTTTCTCATTTGGAAAGGGAGGCTGGCAGTCCCCCTACTGGGGCATGCAATATTCACTTCTAGGTCTTGGATTATCATATTCCGATTAAAGCTTCTGTATTCATAAAAATTTTAAAACATTTTGGAAATGTTTTAATCTTCCAACCTATTTTAGCATTCCAAAACTTGGAACATTTCAGAAATGTTTTACATGCATTCAATCTGAGTCTTTCTCTCTTCCGTATGTCCTTTGCAGAATTTTTGCAGTCCTTAAAAGTTTTTGGAATCACAGTAACAAGCGGTTTTATCGAGGTGTCTTTGATGTTAGGGGGAAACCTCTCACTAACTCAACAGTTCTTGCCAAAGGTCCTGGATGGTTTTTTGGTGGAAGGCAACATGAAGGATGAGATGTTGATAATGACTGGGAATAATTAGGGAGGCACGAAAAGCAGGACTTTTTTTTCTGCGTTTTTTTTTGGGAGTTGTCCAAGAGAAATCTGCTTATTGTCAGGAGAGCCTGAACAGTGCCTGTTGCAGGTACAGTCATTCTGAAGGCTGTATCAGCTGTCAAACTGACTGTTGCAATCTAGTAGGAAACGTGTCTGGGATTACACTCTTGTCGGGGATTGCAGGCATCCAGTGTATACACCAGTACGGCTGTTTTGTTTGCTGCTTTAAGGTGCTCATGGTTTAAAAACACTTGTCAGCTCTAATAGAGGCAGCCTTGCAAACTAAACTGGTTTCCTAGGAAAGAAACATGTTTTATTCTAGTCAAGCAAAAGTTTTACACTCTGTATTATAAAATTGGAAATGTAGTTGCTAACAGTGCAACTCTATGTTGCATCTGTCTGTAGTTTTAGCTGTCACTGGTGGAAAATTTTTGGCATTTTGTGCTCAAACAACACCTCACCTTGCAGAGGTAATTGTCCAGGGAAGAACTGGTACCTGTTTTCTTATGTTCTTTTATATGGATCACCCAAACTGAGTTTGGGACCTCCTCTGTTTTGTAGCTGACTTTTCGGGGCTCACACATAGCTTTTTCCTCCTTCCTCAGCATTTTTACAGGACCTGGTCCTGTTAGTTTTAAAAGCTTGTGAAATTATTTTTAGTTATTAACATTCATGTTGTCTTCTAAAATGCATCAGCCCTATATTTTTCTGATGCCTTTCATGGGACTTATCCTCACCAAGAGGGAAGTTAATTCCCAGGCGCTTTCTCAGGCATCTCTTTCGTTACTGGCCGGTGTTTGTTCTGTGTATTTGTTACAGTTTCTGTAAGCCATATCAGAAGAATTACTAATGAAACAGTATTTGTCACAATCTCAGAAGTAGAATTGTGTTGCTTCTGTACATATGATTCATCTGGCAGCTGGAGCACTTCAGATTTCCCCATGATAGCAATTATAGTAGGGCAATGGGAAGGCCAGAGGGATTGGTCAGAGGTCCAGGTGCAGAAGAAAATTATGCTCTCCTGCTAAATAAAAAATTTCTTTGAAATTTATTTGGAATGAGAAATTTGCAGTTTAGTTATTCATTTCTAAAACCTCCTCTAAAAAACTTCTCACAGTACTCCTTGAGCCTCTCTAGAAATTATTTTAATTGCATTTTAGTTTCTAAACAGTAGAAATATTTATCTGGACATGATGGTGCTTGAATAGGTGAAGTCAGCTGCGTAAGTGACTGGGGATCCACCTTGTGGCCCAGGGAGGGCGAGAGGGATTTTGAAGCAGGGGAGTGTTTAACACGTGGTGCTACTCCCACCGAGTCTGAGCACGCGTAGTGATGTCTTGTAAGACTTGGAGTGACTGTCATCACAGGCCCCATTTTTCAAACATGCTCGCTCCCAGCATGAGGAGTTCTGTTTTGAAAACCCAGGCACTGTGTTTGTTGCCCAAATGGGATCTCAGCTCTTTTGAAAAAATCCATCTTCAGTTGTGAATGTTGCACTCTCTGAGAAAGGCAGCCAGATCCCTGCACCTGCTCTAGAACCGAGCTTGGAATAACCCTCTTCCAGCATTAGCTTTTTACCTTGTGGAGGGCAGATGATGCTCCAGGCATCATGTGAAAGGGGGTGGTGTGCTGGAAACCCCTTCCTTTCTTTTCTCGACACGTTCCATTGCACCATCATGGCTTTGAGGGTGCTGTGCTGTAGGAGGTGTTGCTTTTTGCAACCCAGGCATGAGCCAACTAGTTTGTGCCCTAGTCTGGTATCGGCTGTGGGCTATGTTTCTCCTCCTCTGATAATGTTTCCTGCCACACCTTGCTGCTTATCTTTACTGCCACAGTTTTGCAAGTGGCATAGAAATCCCCTTGTAGATAGTTAATGCAACATCAGATGAATGAATGGTGGGAGATTTGTCACATACCTCCAGAAGTGAAGTGTAATCATCCCCGGTGCCTTTGCTCACTGATGCTAACAATGTGATCTGAAAGAAAAGCTGGTTCTCTGCCCAAACACAGCCAAGGAAGCAAGATGCCTCGTTGTTTCTGGGGAGGGGGCCGTGAGCTCTAAGTGTCTGTGCATCTTCACGCGGGGGTCCTCTGGGGAGATATGTACACTATCATTACTGAATCATTCAGTGTGCTGTTGAGCACACGGGACTGTCAAACTTCAGAGTTAAATCTACTCATAACCATTGCAAAGCCATTTTGATGCCTATGACAGTTAAAACCTCTTAGGGTGAAATCATTTATTGCAGCCTAACATTTCACTACAGCAAGAGTAGGTGCTTCTAGTAATCCTTGAGAAAGATCATATTGAATTGTAAAAGGTGTTTCTTATTGTGGCAATGGTGAAGCAGTTAACCATGTGAGGGTCCAGGGTAGCACTGAGCCTACATTTCGGTAAGGACACCCTCTGGAGACCCTACAAAAGGAAATCAGCAGAGGTTCAGAAATTTACAGAAAGGGAAGTGGCCTCAAATCAGTAGCTCTTTTCAATAGGAGGCAACATACAAAATATGTTAAAAGTGGGCATATTTGCAGGGGTCTAATCTTGCAGTTGTTTTGCATGTTGATGCAGAAGCACGTGAGATGAGGCATCTTGCTTTTTCTTGGTGAGAATTATATATAGGGTGTCACACTCTGAACTAAGTAGTCCTTCACCCCAAGTCATCATTTTGTTATTCTTGGTGTCAATTGTTCCTCAATTAGATGTGTTGGGGCTGACTCCTCTTCCCTGGATATTTATTCGGTGATTCAGAGTCATTCATATTCCCACCATAGAGCTGTTAGAAGAGGCTGAGTGTCCTTTCAGCTAGTAACATTTTGAGAGATCTGAATACTTTCATTAGAAAGGCCATGAGAAATGCTCTAGCGTTCTCTGCTCTCATCCTGTGATTTACCTTCGAAGTCCGGACTGCTTAGATCCCACACAGCTAAGCATGGAACATGCACTGAGGAGATATCTAGGGACTGGTGCCTGGATCGGGCCCTGGAATTGGTCCCCAGTCAGTAGAGGCTGCTGTAACTACTGACAGGCAAAGAGGACAAGAATGTCCAGTGCTTTTATTTGAAAAGTGTTGGACAGCATGGTTTGCCTGTGGACAAAATTCCATTTTCTGAGCCCATCTAATCACAGACCTGCCTGATAACCCAGGTCACTGCTGCAGGAGCTTGTGTTTGTCCTGCTGCTCCTTATACTGTAGAGGAATATAGAGCTAGAAAGGCCACTGCCTCGATATGGGATTTGCATCACAAACCAGCTTTCAACTGAGAGGGAAAGTTGTCAGATTCTTGGAGAAAAAGCCCTTAGCTCAGCAGTTTCCAAACTTTTCTTCTCGATGCCCCATTTTCAGGGGCAGCGATCTTTCCTCCAAGATTACAGATTTTTTTGTTGGAGTCAAGACCCCTATTTTGGGATCTGCTGCCTTAGCTTCTTACATTGGTGGGGTCATCCCAAGTGATGCCAAAAAGTAAATCCCTTGCTGGCTGTGTCATAAGCCGATCTGTTTAATCAAGTGGAAAGAAAAGTTTTAGCTCCCGCCACTGCACAGTTAGAAGGACACACAGTGGGGTGGTCACTGTCACCATACAGAGCACTGGCAGCTCTATGTGGCACGGCAGCAGATGAAGTTCACTTTTGGTAACTTTCATGTTTCTGCAAGCAGTGCCAGTCAGAAGATGATTGTATGTAGATTAGTGTTTTGGGTGAGAGAGAAACTTTTCATGATAAAATGGCTCGAAGTAACCTGGTGAGGGGATCCTGTTCGCCCCGCTGCCGAAAGACCACATCAGCTGTATTCAAGTGTTTCCTGGCATGTTTATCTAGCCAACTCTGAAACACCTTCCATCAGCAGTATCTCTGCAACCCAAGGCAGTATTTTCTAGTGCTTAAATGTCCTTACCACTAGGTCTCAGAGGTGACTTCTAATTTTAGCCTCCCTTTCTGCAATTTAAGCCCTACATTCCTTCTTGTGTTCACCATGGGTATGCAAAACAAACTTGGTCTCATCTTTTCTTTTTTTTTTAAAACCTTTAAAGTTTTAGAAAACTGGTTTAATGTCTCCTCTTTTCATTTGTCTTCTCTAAAGTAAGTGTTCCCAGTGCATTCAAGCTCCCTTAGAATTGGTGCTTTCTCAAATTGTCATTATTATTATTACTGCCTTCCTCAGGTCTTTCTCCAGCAAGGCCACTGTTTCCTTGGGGTTCATTCTCCCAACATTGCTCTGGCTGACTCCCACCAAAGCAGATTAGTTTCTTTGCTTTGCTTTCTCTGTGCCTTGTTAATTACACCCCTGTATACTTACATGGTATTTGCTTTTCTCTTACTAGCAAGCCAATGGTGATTCATGTTTGTCTACTGTTGCCTTTTCTACTGTAATTCCCTTTTCTGCCAGGCTGCTAACTGCCTGGTTGTTCATCCTGTATCAGTGGAGGCTGTTATTCCTACCAAAGTGGAATACCTTGCACATGACCATATAGTACTTTATTCTCCTTTTTATCAGTTCATGTTGTAAATATTATGAGATCATTATTAATTCCATACTTGTCTTCAATGTGTACTCCTTCTCAGCTTGCTGTCATCTGCAAATTCAATAAACGGACCTTATCCTGGTCATTAATGAAAATATTGAATATCACCAGACTGTGAACAGATCCCTGCAGAAACCCTGCTGGTTTATCCTTGCATTTTGACAGTGAATCATTGGTAACTACTTTTTGAGTACTGTTTTCCAACAGGTTTTGTAGCCATTGTATAGTGCATTCATCTAGACCTGTAGGAATGTCAGGAGAAAGGGTGTCAGAAAGCTTACTAAGGTCAAGATGTATGACTGAACTGCTTTTCTGCTGTCCACAAGACCTGTTACCTTTCAACTGAAGAAAATTAGATTGGTTTGACATGATTTTCCTTGACAAGTGCATGTTGCCTGTTACTCATCTCCTTGTTACCTTGCAGGTGCTTAGAAGTAGGCTGGTTATTTGTCCCAGTCGGCTCCTGGGAACCAAAGCTAAGTCTCTGCTTTATAATCCCCTCGTCCTCCCATTTTTCAAAATATATGCCACATTTGGCTACCTTTTATTTTTTTCTGTGGAACCAGGTTTAGCTCCTTTATTTTCAAGCTGCTTGCAGGTGAAGGTTGAGGCAAAACCATCAAAGCCAGGCATGCTTGATTGAATAACTTTGCACCCAAATAAGGTGATGGGGGTCATATCATCACCTTCCACCAGCACTGTGGCCTCGCCTCGCTTCTGGAGAAGCAATATTACAAATCTTTATCTAAAATGAGAGGTCTCAGGAGTTTACCTGCAGTGTAAATAAGATAAATCATGCGTTGTTGGGTGTATTGGAGCAGTGGATGTACATAGAGAAGCCCTGTAGTGGCCAAATCAGAAGTGCTGTAAACCGGTTAATCTGTGTTTACCCTTCAGCTCTGCATAGCACTGACCCAAGGAAGGACAAGGAAGAGAATCTGAATGGTATTTCAGTGCTGCTGTTAGGAGACAAAGTAGAACAGACAAGTACCTCCTGGTGCATGTGTGAAGAACTGTGCCTGTAACTGGTGCAAGCCTTTTTGTGTAGCTATTTCTAGGCAAATAGGCTTTGACTGAGCCTTGAGGCTTTTTTGGAAGATTTAAAAATATCCAGGGAGGTACCTTTCACTTAAATTCATGGGCTGTCTTAATTTTGCTTAAAACTGGAAAAGGCAAGACAATTCAGGGTAGATTAGAGAAATGGAAAAGCGAAAGACTGATAGAAGAGCTTGGAAGCAGAGAAGGGCATGGGAGAGAGGTATGGAGGGGAGAAATGTATGGAATGAGTTCAGGCAGAGATGCAGGTGAATGAAGTGAGGAAGAGAAGAAAAAAGGCCAGTGGAAGAAACTGAAAAAGCAGAAAGAGAGCGGAGGTAATTATGCATTGATGAATTTCAAGGTTTTCAAGGACTTAGTCCAAACAGAAGAGAGCACAGATGTTAGGATGAAGGGAAGGAATGAGAAAAGATGGGGAGCTTGCAGAGCATCAAAGTTACCTGGAAAATCTTTGTTTAGTGGCAAAATATGTATGTTTCATGGGGTATTTGTGGGCTGTGGCTCCTGTGCAAGTAGGGTGCTGCTCAGCATATATGATCACAATAAGGAGCAAGATGTAGCTTGCGTGGAAAAGGTGACACTGTCCAGGACATGAACGTAACCAGCATGTGTTCCTTTGGCAGAGCAGGAGGAGGCAGATAACCCTTTAGCAGAGGTATTGCTTTTTAATTCCAGCATCTCGTGTGCTGACATCTTTCTAGACAAGAGCTAGCCAGCACCTCTGCGGACCAAAACAGTGTTTGTGTTGCCCTCAGGCCTATTTATAATGCGGACAACAAGCAGAAGCTTGAGGACTCTGAGCTGTGTGAGGCTGGGACCATCGTACCAAGCTGGAAGGCAGCATGCTCTCGGCACTGAAACAGGGCGGGGTAAAGGCCCCCTCTGGCATTAAGGTGCAGTTGAGTTTATGATGGGACACAATCAATAGGAATAAAGCTGGCTGACAGATAAAGAGAGAGAATGGTTATCGGTGCAGTATGAAACCGTGTTGCATTGATTCATGACACTTGGGGATTAATCTGCCTTCAGGTACACCTGGCTTTTAAAAGTGCTCTATTTACACTTTTTTACAACCTGAAATAGAGTCAAGTGAACTAGATTTTTCTCCAAGTTGAGTGATGTCCAGCTCTGGAGTTTGGCTCAGCCAAGCTAGAGAGAAACAGCCAACCAGCTGCAAGCTCCTGATTTCCACCCCTTTGATACCTGTGAAGTTGCTGCTTCGTACCTTTTGGCAAGAGCTCATCACTTGCCCTTTTGAGCTCTCAGTTCTGGTGGAATGGCAGAGTGATGGGGGAGGCATAGCGACCCAAAATGTGGGGAGAAATCTGATTCGAACTGTTACACGGGCTGGGATTGTTTGCAAATAAGATGTAATGGGAATTCATTCTGATGAGAGCATCCCAGCAAGCATACAGCCAGGGAGGGCAGTTTGGAGGAGGAAGAGAAAAAGATGTAGAAGAAAGAAGGTGGGATCTTAGGGGAAGACGGGAAGTCTGTCGAGGTGAAATAGGACGGAGGTGTGCACTAAAAAATAGAAGAGCAAGGTGTTATTTTTGAGGATTTTTTCCTAAGGGCTCTTAGTCATAGCTCTACATGAGCAAGTAGGAAAGAGAGTTGGGAGTGATAGAGGACAAAAGTGTTTGCACTAAAGGAAGTGTATGGGCAGGAGCAGATTTTGCCTTAGGGGTCGTTAGTTATCTGCAGCAGCAGACACAGCTCTATGGACTCCCACGGTCCTGCCAGTCGTGCTGCTGGAGACAGCCTGGTGCAAGCAGCCTGCTTGAAAGAGAGAGGGGAGGCAGAGGAACTGCGCTAGCTGAGCCTTTTTCTCTCCTCTTCCACTTCATTCTGGAGGACCTGGCCAGGCTGGTCCTGGCATTGTCATCAACAAAAATCAAGTGGGCACCTCACAGTTGAAATAGATACTTCCCTTCAGACTTGCTGGCGATCAGCAAATGGAGATAGGAAGCCGCTTTTTGAGACCTGCAGGGCTAACACCATTATCCTGACTCCCAGAAAACACTGATTCTGCACCTCTGAGAAAGGATGAAGCTGGTCCTCCATGTGACTGACAGGCAGTGATGAAGTCTGATGGGAGTTTAGGAGCCTGCACCTAAGCCTGAACCAAGGGATTACCGTGCAGCTGCTCTGCCTTGCCCAGAGGAAGGTTAAGTTGCCTGGTGCGGGTTGTCACAGGCTGATGGTTTGACGTCGCCTGCTTATAGATCCCAGGACTTGGCCAGGCCCCACCACTTTAACTTTCACTCCTAGTAAATCACAAAATGAAATGGAGTTTTCTTCCAAGTGACAGGTAAATCTTGGCCACTCTCTGGCTGCTGTACCGGTATCGCTTAATTCTGTAATCCCTTTGCCCTCCATTCCTTGGTGCAGCGAGCGCATGCTGGGAAGCACTGGAGTGACAAGCGATTTCTTTGTGCCTGACACCTCAGCTGGGAGACTTGATTAAGTGAAAATATCTTTGCATTCATTTTTTTTCAGGTGCAAAGAATAAAATACACACAAGGAATCGGCCAGGGCTGGGAAACGTTACAGAGGTTCCCTGCTCTGCTGTCTGCCCTGTTTCTCGGGCCAATGCCCTTGCTGTGTTACATCCACAGCTAGTTTTATAGGGAGATAAGGATTTGCCTTGCTATTTCCAACTTTGCTCTGACAGACTTTGAGAGGTTTTCTTCCAGGTCTAGTGTCTCTGCAGTATGCCTTACAGTGCTGCCTCCTGCCAGAATTAGAGACTCGGGTAATCCCGTCTGCTCGCAAGGTGAGGAGGTGGCTCCTTCCACCCACTGCTGCCAGCCTGGGGAGCCAGAGCAGCTGGGAGCTTTCCCCATCAAGAAGGCCGTAGATCATTCCCTCAAGCATTTTTCACCCTGCCTTGAGTGACATTACTGCAGCTCTGGGGACGGTTATTAGTATTCAGTGGTACGCTTTTAAGCAAAACCTGAGAAAGGAATTAATCTGTCAATAGGAATGAATATACTGGACAGTGATTTATGCAGATCCTGTACTCAGAGCGACTGTGTTCGTTTCAACTGCATCTCTCAGTCTTGTTCCTAGAGCCAATACACAAACTTGCATTTAAAGTATCATTACAGCTGGCTGATCATTTGTTTAACACCTAGGTCCATGCAGGCACTGCTATACTCAGGAGTCAAAGCTGAGAAGAAATGCATGTGTCTGTCACTTTTTACAAAGCTCAACCAGTAAGAGACAAAGGCAGGGCAAAGGGCTCTTATTAGTTATCCAGGGCACATATACTGGACTCCGGCATCCTGCACATGTAGCAGCCTTAGCATGTGCTTATAAGCACAAGCAATGTGCCTTATTACTGGATACATGTATGGAAAAGTACGTACAGCTGTGTAAATGTAGTGGTGCATCTATGGGACAAGACTATGCTCTTCCTTTGTGGCAAGCACAACTAGAAAATCCTGGCATCCAATGCATGTACAGTTAAACATACGACAGAGAACTGTTCATTTGTGTGCATAGGGTCCTGAGGGCACACGTTATGGTGACAGCCTGGTCTGGTTGGAAAAGCATGTTTGTGGGTCAGGAGATTTATGCTGCATTTCTCAATGTCCTCCTCATTAGTTGTGACGCCTTGTACAAGCCACTTCACAGATGTGTATCTTTTTCCTTCTTTCTACACTGAAGGCAATGGCAGCCCTACCAATTCTAGATTTTCTTTTTCATATGTCTCAATGATAATTTGTGCTTTACCAGATGCTTCTGCTTCTGAAAATAAATTGTTCTCAACCTTTTGTGGTTTTGGTGGCAGAGAAAGGCTTGAAAATATGGCTTGAATCTACCCTTGAGGCTTATATAATGACAAAAAAAGAAGGGGGGAAATTAACTTTTCTTATTGTTTGGAAATCTTTTCTAATTTCTAGAAAACTGATTAATGGTGTTTGCATGGTTCAGGATTGTGAATGTTTTTTGGAGTACTGACAGGATTATTCAGCCTTGTGTGGGTAGGACACCACACGTTGCTCCAGTGAAAGGTGTTACAGCTTTGTACTGGGAGGCTGTGACAGGGGTACAAATACAGTAGTGCTCCCAGGTCCACAGTGAGGGCACACAGCTAAAAACCTATGAACGTATATGTATTCACATAGAGAAAAGCACTTAGAAATTGAGAGGTTCAGGCACAAAATGCGTTCAAATAAACTGCCCGTGAATTGGAGTCACAAACAAGAAAGTACATTGAGACGTAGTTGCATGGTTGCGTGTGCTTTCAGGTGTGACTAGGGTTGGGAATAGAGGTGAAGCCCTCTAATTAAAAGAGCAACATCTCTCCATCTCAATATATGCGAGTGTGAATTGCTCCCCCCGAGTCACAGGATCCCCTCCGACGTGCAGAGCAGCACAGTTGCAGTGGCAGCAGCGCTGCCAAGGCTCCTGATTGCCTTCCATGGTAGCTGGAGGGGGTTTGACAGGAAAGAAACAAAACAAAACAAAACCCAAACAAGGCTGAGCTGCTGAAGTCACGGTTCATTTCAGTTTCCATTATAAAACAAGAATGCAATGGAAAGGGGGCCACTCGATAATTGACATGATTTAAAATCTTGGGATAGGTGCAGCACTGGTACTTCCGTTGCTTGCATGCTTGGTGTTGACAGTGCTGACTGTCCGTGGCTGCTGGGCCACAAACACTGTACACGTGTGCGACCATCCTTCCTGCTCCTTCCTCCTACCTTCCTCTCACTTTCTGGTACACAATGCAAGCCCACGCATTTGCCAACTGGCATCTTTTCCCACCCACTTCTCAGATGGGAAGAGAGAGGCTTCCGCTGTTACCCAGAATTTCTCATCTCCCAGGCTGGCTGTATTCTGCAGGAAGCTTCTCTTAAAATTGAGATTATTACTGTTGTATATTTTATACATACACACACGCGCGCACACACACACACATATATATGTTTTTATATATATATTCTTCAGTCTCCCTCTGCAGCTGAGAGACGCACCGGGGATTTATCTCTGTAATGAGAAAAGGGAGATAGGGAGAAGTAAGGGCATTTTTCTCTGACTTGGATTGTAAGTCATTTTGATATTCATTGTAAAAGATGCTTTTCAAATATTTAAATGTATGTGTACTCACATATCAGTTCTTCAGGATGGATTGTATGTGACGTAATCGCTGGTTTATATCTCTTGTGCTCTGTGATGTTCTCCTGTATCCATTCCTTTTGGTAACTTCATCTGGGAGAGATGGGAAGATGAGGAGCTGGAAATGGGATTACTTCTGTAGGCCGCGCTCTCTCGTCATCTCTTTTTGGGTTGACTAAGGCTGGAGAAGAAATACAGAGTCACAGAATCACAGAATCTTAGTGGTTGGAAGGGACCTCTGAGATCATCGAGTCCAACCACAAAAAACAAACAAACAAACAAAAAAAAAAACCCCAAAAAACCCCCACAAACACACCAAAAAAAACACACACCACACCAAACGCCCACCAAAAACACCGCACCCACCAACTAAACCCCCTAAACCCCACACTCAACACCTCGCCATAAACCAATAATCTCGGGCACTAGAGCATGCCCTGAAGAGCCATGTCTATATGTTTCTTAAATACCTCCAGGGATGGTGACTCCACCACCTCCCTGGGCAGGCTGTTCCAGTGCCTGACCACTCTCTCAGTAAAGTAGTTCTTTCTAGTATCTAATCTAAATCTCCCTTGCTGCAACTTCAGACCATTTCCTCTGGTCTTGTCGTTCGTCCTTTGGGAGAAGAGGCCAACACCTGCCTCTCTACAACCTCCTTTCAGGTAGTTGTAGAGGGCAATGAGGTCTCCCGTCAGCCTCCTCTTCTCCAAACTAAACATGCCCAGTTCCCTCAGCCTCTCCTCATAGGACTTGTTCTCCAGACCACTCACCAGCTTGGTGGCTCTCCTCTGGACACACTCCAGCACTTCAATGTCTTTCCTGTAGTGAGGGGCCCAAAACTGAACACAGTACTCGAGGTGAGGCCTCACCAGTGCCCAGTACAGAGGCACAATGACTTCCCTACTCCTGCTGGCCACACTATTCTTGATACGAGCCAGGATGCCATTGGCCCTCTTGGCCACCTGGGCACACTGCTGGCTCACCCTTGGCCCGAGCTTTCACTTTTTTCTATCATTACTGTTTCTAGGTGGTAGAGTGGGCTTAATGTAGCTGAGCCCTCCCAAAGAGAATGCTCTTAGATTCCTCGGGGAAAGGCCGAGGTGGGATTTTGCTAGATAATTAGCTCAATGTGCTTGGTAATTAGCTCAAACAAAGGGCATTTTGGCTGAGGCAGGGGAAGTGCACAAATATAGAGGTATCAATGACACCTGTCCAGGTTCACCCCGGTGTGAAAAATCTCTTCTTGTGACTTGTGGGGGCGGGAGTAGAGGGGAGGGGTGGGGGACATTTTGCTTCATCTTTGCACGGCTGGGGCTCGGGGCTGGCCACGCGGCGTGCAAACTCTTCCTCCCCCTTCGTCCTTGGAAGGTCTGCTCCCTGTCAGGTGTGCCATCCCGCCATCTGCTCCCAGCACCGAGCAGCTGGTACGATAGCCGCCAAGGCTGGCAGGAGCGGCCTCCCAGCCGCGTGAATGACAGCACGCGCCGCTGCTTCCTTGGCACGGGGAGCGGCGCTTGTAGCTGGGAATTAGAGGCTTGTAAACCTGCCGGCTGGAAGGTGGGGGGAACAGCCCTCGGCGGCACTCCCGAGGCGTGGGAATCTGCCTCAGCTCCCGCCGACGCTGTTGCACCTGCACGAGCCTCAGCCCAAATCCGGAGGTGGTCAGGATACTCCCTCCTCCCTCCTTTGAGCGGAGGGGGGAAGTGGTCCCAGTTGCAAGTGGTGGGGCAGCGCTGCTCCTCCCCAGGATGCTGCTCTGCCTGAGGCATGGTCGCAAGGAAGAGGGGAGTTGGGGGCCAAGCCAAAGAGGGAACTCTCTACAACTACTTGAAAGGACACTGTAGAGAGGTTGGTGCTGGTCTCTTCTCACAGGTAATTAACAGTGGAACGAGAGGGAACGGCTTCAAGCTCCAACAGGGTAGGTTTAGATTGAACATTAGGAAGGAATTTTTCACTGAAAGAGTGGTCGGGCATTGGAACAGGCTGCCCAGGGAGGTGGTTGAGTCACCGTCCCTGGAAGTGTTTAAGGGCTGTTTAGATGCGGTACTGAGGGATATGGTGTAGGGGAGGACTTTGTAGAGTAGGGTAGATGGTTGGACTCGATGATCCCAAGGGTCTCTTCCAACATCAATGATTCTATGATTCTATTCTATGAATTGTTTCCAAATATCAGCTCTCCTTGGCTTATGGGAGAGGAACGGAAAGAGCACGTGGAGCATGGAGGGGTGTGGGTGGGAGGAAGGAGGAGAGGTTTGGTGGAAGGGTCCCAGCTGCCTTGTGCATCTGCTTTCAAGACAGCAAGTGCGTGCTGCCCTGTGACCTGTAGGGCTTGGGAAGTCACTGACTCACTCCTGGAGCCACTGAACTCAAACGGCTCAAGAAAACAGTACTGGAGCCCAGCAGGGAGCAGAAGGAAAGGGAAGGTGCAGCCCTTCTGCACCAACCAAAGGGAGACAAAAAAGTTTCCTGTCTCCAAAAAGAAGCATTTTTCTCCAGGAACTCTGAATACTTAGGGCCATCAGGAAATACTGTCAAATTATTTAGATTCTTTAGAGAGGAACTTGCAGTAAGGTGAGTGCAGTTCACTGTCAAGGCTCTGAGAATGGCTCAGATCTCTGTCTGCTCTGTCATCTCCATAGGGCAATTTTTTAACGCCAGGAGTTTTTCTAATATTCCATAGCAATATACTAAATGTAGAACAACACTAAGGAATCTTATCTGGAGTTTGAGTTCTGGCTGGCATGATGAAAATAGGCTGTAAAATTAATATTTTGGTGTATGTTGTGACCTCTTTATGTCTGGGAACCACAAATGTGAAAGCTGGATCAATGTATCGAATGATGTGCTATAGAATTGCAGAAGTGTTTGCATGTAGAGTTGAGCCTCATCCTGAAGGTTTCTGGGAGTTCCTCTCTTAGCTGGAGAGGTGTAACTTGTCCTGTCATCTGTGTGTACCAATCATTAAACCTTGTGCATTCTGTGAACAAGGATGCTTGGATGAATGACTCTAATTTTATGACATGGCCAGAACAAACTGTGGGTTATATTCTTTGTTCTGGTGTTGGAAAGCCACTGTTCTTTTTCTGGGTTCCTGTCCCTCAGGCACATTCACCAATGGGCACGGAAGAGGTGTAAACCTCCTCCTCTTAGTAAGCAGTTAGTTACTGTACCAAAGAGAGGTGGCACTGCTCGGAAAGGGTGAGAGGCCTGAGCTTCAAACTCCTGTTGCAGAAGAGGAATTGGATCTTGAATGCTGCATATCCTATATGAAGAATCCAACTACTCAACTTTTTGTCCCTTTATGTCCAAAATTTTCATTGTGGGAATGCTCCTGTTGAAAGTTCAGGGAAAGCTGATAATGAAAAATTTTGGCTTTTTTGTACAAGTTGGCACGTTCCCATTCAGTGTTTCATGTAGTCACTCCCAGGCACTTTTGAGACTTAAATCTACGCTCTTCCTGCTTTTGAGCTCTGTTCAAAAGCCCCTTTGAAGGTCAAAGCTGGAACTCTGGCCCTCACTAATCCCTCCCAGTTGGTCCTCTGTGCTATGAGAGCACCTTGCAAATGCAGCTGAAAAGGTGTGGAGTAAGTTCTTTGCCCTCTTCGAAGAGAGGGTTTCAGTTTCCAGAGTTGGGAGCTGCTCTTGTGCCTTAGCTGTACTGCTGCTCATCAGCGCAGATGATCTGAAAGGATTGACAAATAGATTAATACCTGGCAGCTATGGCTCAAACTAGCTACCTCTGAGTGGGCAATCATTTATCACTAAATTACTTTCCCTAAGCCAGGTAATTTCTGATCAACATGCACAAAAACAAAGCCACAGCAGTGATGTGATGTTAACCAGAGGCCATTCCTATTCCCTGGGCTGGTGCAGCAATGAATGCAGAGAGAATTGTCACATGAAAGGTTTATGAAGCTTAATGAAAAGTGACATTGCGGGGTGCTGGGGAGGGAGGGGTCCACGAGGCTAGGTCTAGTTTGTCCAGCAACGAGTGCCACATGTGGAGAAGATGTATGACTGGAATAATTGCCACTCAGGAGTGAACAGCACTGGCAGAACCGATGCTGGGACAGGGTGGAAGAGCATTGGCTACAGAACAGGGACTAAAGCGCACAACCTGTGTGGTAGCCTTGCTTTCATGGAAACAGAGCTAGCCCCAGACCATGAGTTTTTAGTGTAGAAAGGGTGATGAGAGGTGAAGCGTACCCGAAGCAGAACCACAGCCCATGATACGCTTGGAACAGTCAGCTGCTTAAAGCTCAGGACAGGGATTCAAATCCAAAAGTTTTGGCATGGCATGACTTTATGTCATTTCTGTGTCCGGAGCAAACCAAACTAAGAGCCCGGTCCAAGCCTTGTCAAAATCTGGGGCATTCAGCTCTGACATGATAACTCCTGAAGAAGAATGTCTTTTGCATTTAATGAATTTTAAATGTGCTGCATGTCTTCAGGGATCTTTAAAATTCAGAGGAGTTAGAAGAAGCTCCTCACCTCATGGAATAGGGCCTGGTGGAAAGGAGGAGCAAGGGCATTTCTGCGTGTCGAGGGAAGTCATGGCCAAGTTCTTATAGGGTACCTTGGCTAAAGCCATGCCAAGTGCTTTCGATGAGACACGTTTGTAGTGTGTCTCTCTGGCCACGCAAGGTTAATTTTATCGTGCCTCATAGGGATTCTGTAATTGATGTGCATGCATACTTTTAGGCTGTGCATGAGTGTCAATGCAAAGTAAGATGCTCCCCATTAACCTACTGAGCTTTCCCTCTCCCTCTTTGCACCTCAGGAATTGCTAGCCAAGGCACCCCAAGCATCTCAGCAGATGCCTTTTCCCTGGTGCTCCGTACCCTTTCCAGTATTCCCCAACTAATACCTGGGAAGAGAGGAGCCGCAAAGATCTGTAAGGTTTGTTTCTTGACAAATGTCCCATTTTCACAGGCAGTTGAACTGAACTGCAGCTTGTGCTCCGTTCAAACATGTCAATAAACATTATTGCAAAGACGTACAAGCAATAATGGGAATGTATAAAACTCACCTTTATTGCTTCTTGCCGTGAATTTACACGCTGCTCTAAACAGCTTTTACTTCTCCAGGGGAAAGCCTTGGGCTGTTGCCTTACTGGCATGCTGATTTCCCCAGTTTGTACCAGCCACCTTGCTGCATTCTCTTGTCTCCCCACCACCAGTGCTGGGGACAGGAACGCTGCAGTGGAGGTATGAATACATGACTGAAGTTGCAGTCAGGCTCAGTTAAAAGCTGAAGAGGTGAAGTTGCCATTCTCCAGGATAAGTTGCTGTGTATGTTATTGCCCGTCCTTTGCTTGATCACACAATGCCAGGAAGTAAATTACATTCGACAGTGCAGTGGAAGGGAACAGCTCAATTCCCCTCTAGCTGTAGCTTCATGAGTGTGGCAGTTGCATTTCTACATGTAGGGATGGAGGCTGCTCACTGCACTCCTGCAACGCTTTCACTGATGCCAGTTAAGGTATTATGTGAACAAGGCACAGTCAAGCTCTTCATCAGTGGTTCATCACTGTTTTTCCTGTAGCGAGAGGTGCTCAGCAGTACTCTTTTAGTGTAAAAGCTTCTTGGAGAACACGGGGATAAAAGCCATTCCTGAGCTGCTCCATGGCAGAAACAGGGTCATAAGGTACACAGATATGTGCAAAAGCTTCCCAAACTGAGTTTGGGAAGCATGGATCAGGAAAACTAGCAACACATGAACACAATATGCAAGCTTGATAATAGCTGCAGAAAAGAGACTGTTGATTTTGCTACTGCTTCAGAGTGCCAGCAGCTTTGATCTAGCCTAATAATTCCTTTTCTTCCTCTCTAGGATTCAGTGTTTGCCCCTTGCCTTGTAAATTGTCTAATAACGGCAGCAGGGACTGCAGTTCTGCTCTGACTTCGTGCGGGACCAGGCACAAGAGCTTCTTGGTCCCACCATGTTTTCTTTTACCAAACTGCCCGGTGCCCCAGCAGGTCTGTGATCGTACCAACGCTTAGCACAGACAGCGTGCTCTTGCTGCTTTATTCCACTGTCCTCTGTCTTCTGCCTGGGGAGATCCTTCTGGTGGAGTGCCAGCTCCCATGGGTAGGTGGAGGACTCCTGAGCGATAAAGGTCCGGTAAGAAGAGGTTGTATGAAACAGCTGCCTTTTTGCCCCACCATTGCCTCACCCAGGAGAACGGTTATTCTCTGCTTCCCGGGCACCTGCCCAGCTCTCCCAGCTTTGTGCCAGCAGGCAGGCTGTTAGCTCGGCCCTGGCTGCTGCTCATGGAGCTCTCACCATGCTCCATTGCCCCTGGCACCGATGCTCAAATGGGACAACCTCACGGATGGGCTTTACCTGTGCTTCCTGGTGGCTTGCTCTCATGCAGGGCTGGCTCTGCCTGCCAGCGGGCAGAGCCTTAGTGTTTTAATAGCCTTAGCTCTCTGATTGCTGCTGCCCTCCTGCTTTCCCTGGCGCTGCGCTGGCCACTTTTGATGCCTGGAAGCCCTTGTGGGCTGGCCTGACTTTCTGATGGCGCCCTTGCCTTCCTGTGTCCCAGGCCCAGGCCATCACATGGCTTTTGGCCAAGCGATCTCCTGCAACAGGGTCTGAAATTCAGATCCTCAGCCTCTTCCTTCTCAGCCAAGAGCTCACTGTAGCTTGGAGCAACAAGGGTCAGCTTTGAGGCTGACCCTGATGTAGCCTCCTCGACTCATTGGTGGTGTCTGGCAAACTTGATGCCGTGCCCTTCCCAGTCCATCTCTGAGCTAGCAGTGGTGTTCCTGACTTGCTCCTTTTTCATCTCCCTTCTCTCACCGAAGATACAACATTTTTTGGTAGGGAGGATGTGGGTGCCTCTAAGAGATCAGCATGAAGTAGTATCGGTCCAGGCTGTAAGGCACAGGAAGGACTGAGGGAAAGCTGGAGAGCTCCCATGAGGTGATACACCTTGCAGTTTTAATCCTAGGGCGTCTTGCCCAGGCCTAGGTACTAAGATGGCAGTAGTCATTTCAGTTGTCCTTGAGGAGCCAGGAAGAAGGCATGGTGGGCTGAGCTGCTAGTCATTTTCTATGGCCTGCTAGTCCATTCCATAAGTATTCTTGATTTCATTCCTGCCAAAAACACTTTTGCCTGCCTGTGGCTCCAGAAGCTTGTGCTTATTATAATCTGAGGAAAGAGCTCTTCACTTAGCTGCCCTCACCTCTGCCTACCACATGGGAAGGTGGTATGAGATGTTATTGGGGCCCATGCCACCTCCTCAGCTAAGGAGAGAAGTTTTTGGGTAGGGGAGAGAAAGAAGCAGCCAGTGGTTCTTGGTGAGGAGAAGAGAGCTCAGCCCCCTGGGCTGTTTGCTTTCTGTCTTCACTCTGGATTGCTTTTACTTCAGTTTTTGGAGAAGAGACTGGCACTCTCCTCAACTGGCCTCTTGCTGGTGGGAGAAGCCAAGCTGAGGTCCTTAGGGCCAGGAACAGCAGCAGTGGGGGGCTCAGAGGGATAGGTGGAGGCTCTGCAGGCTTAGGAAGATAGGACTGCATGCACACCAGAGACTGCCTGGTGCAGCCCCTGCAGCAGGGTCCAAGTCACTTCAGCCCAGCAATTTGAGGACAGCGGATACTGATATAATATTCTTATATTTTATATTAGCAATAGGCAAGGAAGATTAAAGTATTCAAAACTAGGCAAGTAACAACAGAAAGTTTGTTGTTGGTTTGGAGGGTTTTTTTAATTTTTAAACCTGAGGTCATAACTGTTTGTACTTGCACAAGCCCAGTATGCTGACTGTATTCCAGTGATTCCCAGCATCTTGAGTTTCAGGCCGTCTGGGCACAACTTAGAGAAGTTATGAAGTTGCTGCATTGACCCAGTCAATGCATGTAGGAAGTGTGAAAGTGTTGATATCTCCAGTTTCATGAGGACTAGCTCTGTCTCAGTCTCCTGACGATCGCATGTTGAGTTTTCACCTAATCAGAAGAAAATCCTTGAGAGTAGGTATGACAGCTAATAGAGGGAAGGCAACCGTTGAAGAAGATCGCATGAAGTGGATGGAGCTCCTAAAAATTTGTCAAAATAGGTGCAAAGTAACTGACTTGACCCTTGCACTTTCTGGTACTAGGAAAGAGATCACAATCAGAAAGCAGGATAAGACATGAAGCTCCTGTTTTCATGTCTTCAAAAACTTTGGGTTCTCAAAGCATTGTCAGATAAAAGCCAGTTCCTGTGACAGCTGGGAGTGGGCTGACACTTCTTTGCTAGTTGAAATCACACCATCCATATAAAAAAGGGTAAGAAATTTCTCCTTCCACAAGCAAATAGATTGGCTTTTGTTCCCATCAGCACTGTAGTTTGAAGTCTGGAAGATACTGAGAGAAGAGCTGGAAGTGTGAGACATTTTCATGTTTGTGGCATGGTAGATATTTAGACATGGGTCTCTGCCCTTTCCTCTGCGTTTTTGACCTCTGTTACTTGGAGTGGGAGAAATAGAAAGTAAGTAAATGTTATTTGTTTCTCTTAAAATGGATGTACAAGTGGTCATGATAGTCAAATAAGCAACTGCAGGGTTAAGGTATCTCACGCTGTCAAAACCTAGTCAACTCTGCTTTGTTGCAGCTGATGGCACTGGTACTGCACTGCCCTGGGACTTAGCTTCCAATGGTTGTGTTAAAAATGACTCAATTTGGTATATATGCAGTGAGAAGCTCATTGTGTTAATGATATACTATGTACCCCTGGAAAGGTATCTATTTGATAGAATCCAGCACTTGCCTAATGAAGCTGGGAAGGAGAGGAGGCACAGGCAGAGCTAGATATGGGGGCTGGGGAGGGTATTTGAAGAAGGGTGTAAGGACACTTGTTATAAAAGAGAACAGGTTGTGTCAAGGCGAAGAGAAGAGAGCTCAGAAAGAAAAAATGAGGAAGATACGTTGAAAGCAGAGAAGGAGGAAAAGGCAATGAGAGTGCAAGACCAAAGATGGAGGCTGGAGTAGAGGAAGAGCTTTATCTTAGGAGAGGGAAGGAGAAGATAACGGTATATGGAAGAAAAAAGTCAGACATCTGAGCAACGAGCTCATGAAAAAGACAGGATCAGTACCTGCAGAGGATTTCAGAGAGTCGTAGGAGATGAATTAAACATGGCCCCAAAGGGACCAGAATCCCTGAGCAGCGTAGAAAAATGAGTCTGCGAAGGAATTCCCGAGCTACTAGTGAAAGTGGTGGCCAGACTCTAAGTTCCCCATGTGCAGGCATCTCGTCTTTGCATTTGTCTGTAAAGTGCTCTGCACATCTGTGCGACTGCCGTATGAATGAACTAGGCAGAGAAAAGGAAAAAGTAGGGAAGGTAGGGAGTAAAGAATATATATATTTTTTTTTTTAAATGGCTGAATTGTTTTGTGGGGAAAACACCACTGCCTTGCTATCAGATGCTGAATTGTTTTATGGGGAAAACACCACTGCCTTGCTATCAGATTGGCTGGGTTTTATTCCTGGCTCTGCTACAGACTGGCTTTGTGACCCCATGGAAGTACCTTCACCTCTCTGACACTGTCTTTTTTTTTTTTTTTCATTTGTGCTGTGGGATAATGATAAAAACATGCTCCGAGTACAGGTGAGGAGGTTAAATATTCACAGCCCTCCTCCCCCATCAGGATGTTGTTAATATTATCATCATCTTTTACAGGTGAAAAAGTGACATGTCCATGCAAAAAACAGGCAGAGAAGCAAGAGGCTGCACTCTCAGCACCTTCCCTCTCCCCTCTTGCCATTAGACTGAGGGTCTCCACACCCTGACACTGCCTGGAGGGCAGCAGTGCTGAGGGCAAGAAGGGGTGTAGCCCACCAAGGCTGTCTGCAGAGCCGTCTTACTCAGCTAAAGCTGCTGACAGCTATACTGCTATTTATTTATTTGGCTGCCGAGGACAGAAACAGCAGGAGATAATCATAAGAAAATCATAAAAAAGAGGGAAAACCAGCAGATAATATTCTGCAGAGGGATTTAACGGGGTGAAAAATTGTCTCTTGCCGAACTGTCTATGACACTAAACACTGTCTTCGAGATCTTCCCTCTTCCTCCTCAACAGAGGCTTAAGGAAAGCGACAGGCAAGGCTCTGAGCCAGTATCTGGGGGTTTTGAAAATATGACAGGCAGGAGCCTGGGTTTTCCTCATCAGCATCTTTCAGTGGCATGGATGCAATCAGTCATTCTGGCTGTTTCACTCTGAGCAGGACCATCCCCTTCTCCTGCCACAAAGAGTTGAGGGGAGGACACTTGGGACACGCCACTCTATATCCTATACTCCAGTCTTCCAATTGAGATTAATTTTTCTCTGTGCTGCAAGAGCATGGTCAAATAGCTGTAAAGGCTGCAGGCAGCTTGCTGTTGCTTTAGGAGGCAGGAGTTTCAAAACTAATTCTGAGCTTGCTGTGCCAACACGGCATCAGGAGGGTTGGACCTGCTTAAACAGAGGTGGTGGCTGAGGTTTAATTCAAACTGGGGAGATCCCTCTGTCTGAAGCTGTCTTTGACAGATTCCCCCTGTCATGCTGAAAGCTCCCTCTGGCAGTCAAAGGAGTTCAGGCTTGGGAAGGGCTCCTGTGCTGCTGTTGTGCTATTGTGGTGTCACAGTATGATGTGGACTTCATGGTTTTGTGAGGTGTGAGGATAGGACAGGACAGCTGTTTGGGCTAAGATGGGAAGGGTTCAGCTCATTCTCTAGGGTAGACTCAGTCATGTGAGGCAGAGCTGCTTTTAGAAGAAAGCAAAAACTCCAACTTGTTCTACTTCCTAGTACAGGAACGTGGAAAGGTAGTTAGGCTGTCAGACTTGGAAAATCTGTGTTTGATTCTCCTCACTACTAGAGGCTGCAAGTTTGAAATTGAGGAATTCATTGAATCTTGTTTCCCTCTTTCAAACTGGCACAGTTGTTCTTCCTAGCTTCCCGGGAAGGCTGGTGAGTAGAAATTCACATGCAAGGTGCCCAGATAGGATGTTGCTGATGAAGGTCTTGTAAATGCCTGGTTAGAGCTCCTGGGGAATAACAACAGATGGATAAGCTCTCTGAGCTCCCATCTGACTGTTCCCTCTACAAGATTGTTTCTTACACGCTGTTACTCCCTATATATGTCCGTTGCAGTGAGATTTCTCTTAATAACCTTAATTGATCTTGCCAGAGTAGAGGAGGAGATCACACATTGTGCCTCAATCCTGAACCAACTTAGCCTCTCTCTTACTCTCTAGTTCTCATCCATCCAGGTTTCTCCAAGGAAAACCTGATGTAAATGCAAAGCAGCTACTACTAAGGTAGTCAAGCGATGAGGGGAAGATAGAATCAAAGAATCACAGAATGGTTCAGGTTGGAAGGGACCTTAAAGATCATCTACTTCCAACCTCCCTGCCATGGGTAGGGACACCTTCCAGTAGACTGGGTTGCTCAAAGTCCCATCCAGCCTGTCCTTGAACACTGCCAGGAATAGGGCAGCCACAAATTCTCTGGGCAACCTGTTCCAATGCCTCACCACCCTCAAAGCAAAGAATTTCCTCCCAATATCTAATCTAAATCTCCTCTCTTTCAGTTGAAAACCATCATCTTTCATCCTGTCACTCCACTCCCTGATAAAGGGTCCCTCCCCATCTCCTGTAGGCCCCCTTCAGGTATTGGAAGGCTGTTATGAGGTCCTCTCGGAGCCTTCTCCAGGCTGAACAACCCAACTCTCTCAGCCTGTCTTCATAGCAGAAATGCTCCATCCCTCTGATTATTTTTGTGGCCCTCCTCTGGACCCGTTCCAACAGGTCCATGTCCTTCCTGTGCTGAGGACTCCAGAGCTGGACACAGTATTACAGGTAGGGTCTCACTAGAGTGAAGGGGTAGAATCACCTCCCTAAAGATGTTCTTCTAGAGCGTAGTGGATGCAGCATCTTCATGTGACAAACACCAGACATATCAGAAAGCTGGTAGGGGCTTAATCTAGTTTAAACCCTGCATTCAAGCAACCCTCCTTTCCAGGAAGATGTTAACCTGGAAGTAACTTGGCATGTTCACCCCTGTTCAGCTGGTTGGGTGTGGCGTATCTGTTCCTCAGCACAATTTTCTTGCAGCACATTTAATGTAGGTACAGATTTCTGTGCCTCTTTGTGGAAGAGCTGAGGTTTAATTTAAACAAAGATCTGCTTTTCCCACCAGGGGTTAAAGCACTCCACTGGGGTCTACACCTCTAAAGCAGCACTTTAGTAATCAAAGCACGAGTGTAAAGGCACTTTATGTAAGACATGGGGTTGCAGGATGATGTAGTAGCACAGCAACTCCCGACTTCCCCATGCCTGTGATAGGGAAGGGAAAGCATCAGTACAATTGTCAAGGGTTTGGCAAATACAAAAAGGGCTTAAAGACCCCTCGTTGTCCTTATAGTCCTGCCGGAGGTTGGCATCAGACTCTCAGACAGCCATCAGGTGCAGGGGCCCTGTCCTCCCATCTTGGACAAGTCGGTTCACTAGATTGCAGGCAAAAAGGCTTAGTGGCACAGACTGAACATGCCCTTGTGAAGTAGGTTTGAACTCTGAGGTCTTGATCTTCCAGCCGTTAGACTGGACCCATATGTGTGCCATAGGTGTGGCAGGGAGAACGTCATAAAGCAGTGCATTTCCAAAAAAGAAGTCAGTTCACAATTCCCCATTAAAGCACATGAGGTCTGTTGAACGTCCATCCTGCCCAAAAACGCTGAGCTGTTTGTAATGCATATCTTTTTTGTAAAGACAGAAACGGTTCTCTCAGCGATAATTGCTCTGTAAAAGAATATAACTGAGGATATAACTGAAAGTGTTTCTTCTCATGCCTATGGCGACTCGGTTCATTGTGGTATCTTTGATCAAGCAATTCAGTGACAAAGCTATTCAGCAAAATGATGTCCTTTCACTGAGATATTTTGCATGTACTGTGCAGCATCTCCAAACCCTGTATGCGCCAATACTCGAACAAGCAATTCTCAGCTTCCTCCCAGCCAACTGTGCTGCCTCTAGACAGTTTTTGGGGAAGCACAGAAAAATCTTTTCTGTTCAAAAGTCCTCAAGTGTTGACCAGCAGGAGGTCTGCTGCTGATAGACTCTCTTGGCAATGAAAGAGATCATAAATTACCCCAAATGACCTGAATTTCAGAAACATTATTTTCAGTATTAAAAAAGAGAGGCCAGATCAGGACAATAAGATCCCAGGAAGTCCTCAGGGAAACTTTCAGACATGCTGCTGCCAAACCCCCTCGGAGCTGCCAGTGGGAGCTGTTGTTGCTGGGAAGCCTTGTTCTGGCGCCTCTTTGTACCCCAGTCATGCTCTGGTACTGCTATTTACAGAGACCAACAGAAAAGGATGGGGCAACGCAGCAGGCTTGGGAACAGTAGCTATTTACAGGGAAACAGCAGCATTAGGATCAGGAAGTGTAAGGCCACCCCACACCTGCCTTCCCAATAGGCTTCTCCAGCGAGTGCCTCTGTCCTGCCACTGGCACACAGTTACAGCATCAGGTGTGCTTAGTTTTTGAGCTATTGAACTGTAGTTACAGTGTTACTATACTGTCAGCATAGGGGCACCATAGGTTTTGGTGACACAACCAGTGCAGCCCCATCTCATTGGAGTCTTTCCAGCCATGCCAAGCCCGCTGTCTTTGAGGGTACCACTGTTCTGTCTGCCCACGTGATGCATCAATGTGGGGAAGGCACAGAGAGCTTGCTCGTAGAGTTGCCTCATCTTCACCAGTCCCCTAGACACCCTTTTATTCCTGTTGCCTGTTTTTTTCCCCCACCACTTGCTGACCTGCTTGTGGGGCTCAGCTGGAAGGAGCTCATGAGCATTTTGGGCATGGCAGTTGTGTGACGTGCATGTTTGCAGCAGACCACAAGGCACTGGGAATGGCTCAGGACCACAAATCAACTGCAACAAAAGCAATGAGAGCAAGCTACAGCGGTAATTGGAAGGGCTTATCACTTTCCACTTTATTTCCATGTGGGAGGGTAAATATCAGTTGCCGCTGACAGAGCTTCCATTTTGATTTTAACCAAATGAAAATGAATACTTTTAAATGGAGAATTTTCTTGACCGGGTTAACAACCTCCTCCTACTTCCCTGCTCTCAGCACTGAACTGTCACCCATTAGTCCCTTCATCACTGTCCCACCCCCATCATCAGTGTGACCCATGTTATCAAACAGCTATTGTGAGGGCCTGGTTCACAGTCACTCAATGTCCAAGCACTCTGAGCATCTGCAGCTCCTGCTAGGTCAGGGTTTCAAACTGCCACTTCCGTCTCCCAAAACCTAGCATCAGTGCAAGGCACCACGAGTTGTGAGTCACTTCAGAAAACTGCATTAATGGTGATTCATCCGTGTTTACACAGAGATCCTCTGACAGCGCTAGCAAAAAAATACAGATCTCCTGGCTCTCCACTGCACAGATTCATTTTTTGCCTATACCATTTGGCTTTTTATCTGTAACATGTATATAGTGAGTATGACAGTGATAGTCAAGAGGAGAAGGATTTCCTCGTTAAGGGGAGGAAGGCAGAAAGGAGGCAGGATCCAGCATGCCTGGGAATTTTCAGAGCCATCAAGCCCATTTTGGGATGGAGGAACAGCAGGTTTGAGTTTGTCAGCAAGGCTGTAGAAGGGATCAGAGGCTGCCCTTGGTGGCCTGTCACCGGTGACTGATTCTTGCTTTCTCTCACCTGTGTCCCAAACTTCATCTCTCACGGCCAATGCCTTCCCCTCTCTATATTCCCTTCACACACCAGCACTCAGGCAGCAAGCAGAGAGGCAGAGAGTGAGCGTGAGAGCTGGCAGGGAGTCAATATATTTCAGTGTTTTATTACTACGGAGCTGAAGTAGCATTTAGTTGGTTAGGCTCTGCACAGAGTGAGCAGTCTAAAGTGACTCAGATATCGGGGCCAACGATTAAAGGCACAACAAAAAATCCATGGATTAATTAGCAGGTCAATGGTGGTTGAGTAGTTATTGCTAAATTACAAGGTTTGCATGTAAGAGACGGGATTGATCACTGGTGTCTGCTGGCTTCTCTGGCTGCGTGTTAGAGATGTGGGTCAGTGGGGGTAGGTTCCCACTGGTGGCGTGACTGCAAAGGGGGTCAAGAAAAGTAGGGGAAGGGGCTGCCTGGGGTTTATCATCCCCCCCCTTGCACAAGGATACACATTTTGCCTGTTTAATAGAGGTTCAGAATTAATTGATACCATTTGCCAGACAGCTTGGCTCCTGCCACGGCTCTGTGAAGCCCTGGGGGGCTGACAAGGGTGTGGGAGAGCGGGGCAGGCCCAGGGAGTGAGATGGATGACATGGTGGGCATCCATAGAAGTGTTCTCTCTCAGCACCAGGGGAAAAGGGTCTGTCTGGAGTGAAAGTGTATCATCGTGGTCAAAGACAGGGTTTTGAACAAAAGCTGAAGGGGCTTCAAGACATGCACACGCACACCCTCCCATTGTGAAATACTGGAACATTTTGTAGAAGAATCACAGAATCACAGAATCTTCTAGGTTGGAAGGGACCTTAAAGATCATCTTGTCCAACCGTCAACCTAACTGACAAAAATAGACACCCACACAACAAACAAGGAGCATCATCACTAAACCATACCTCCCAGCACTTCATCAACCTGTCTTTTGAACACCTCCAGGGATGGTGCCTCAACCACCTCCCTGGGCAGCCCATTCCAATGTCTGATAACCCTTTCAGTGAAAAAATTTTTCCTAATATCCAGCCTGAACCTCGAAGGTATATATACACAGGTATAGAAGGTATATATAAGAAGGTATATATACACAGACCACTGTTTCCACAGAGGGACACACAAAAGATTTGGGGGCAGAGAAATGCAAGCAGCTCCCTTCCAACAAGGAGCAACTTGGGAAACAATCTCTTACCCTTATGGGGTGCAGGACAGTTTGGAGAAGGGGCATAAAAACAGTCTTTCCTGGTGTGGGGCTGAAGGGAAAATACTGTTTGCCCACCACCATTAGCAGGTCTTGCCGTGATAACAGCTGGGGTGGATCAGAAAAAATTACCCCTGAGGTCTCCCACGTAAATGCAAAGCAGGCAGTGATGGGAGGGAGAAGAAAGAGAAAAGGAGAAGGATGTGGCCTGATGGATGTGGTACTCGGGGACTCCGTGCTCCCCGTGTTGGGAGCTCACCAGATTGCACTAATGTGCATAATAATCAAGCTGTCAGAGCCCTCGCTCCTGCTCTGCTCGGAGGCAGGCAGTGCCGAGAACATTTTATCTCGTTTCCAAATGACTTTTTATGCCCAGTAAAATGCTGTTTTCATATCAATTAATAATTCAGCTAATAACACAATTAAGGAATCCGCCTTTTGCTGGGAGCCATTTGGAGGAGATGGCAGGGGAGGGGCAGGCACGGCACTAGGGAGGCTTGGGGCTGATGCTGTGCTGCACTTGTGGGTCGCTATTCCTGCATGGAGTTATCCTGTAATTACATGTGCACATCAGGGAAGCCAAGAGTTACAGGTCCTGTGTCTCTCCATATGACAGAAGCACTATGTATCTGCTGGCAAATCACTTAACCTCTCTTTGAGCTGAAGTTTTCCTCAGAAAAGTAAGGCTCGTGCTACTTTTGTAGCGTTCTGCAAAGGGAATGGTATTGCTAAATGTTATGGTGCTGCTGTCACACAGACCAGGTCCTACTTATGCAAAGATATGTGCCATGCTGGGGCTTTGCAGAAACAAAATACCAGGGCTTAGTGGGTCAGCTGGGATTTACTGTTTCCTGCGTACCAGTAGAAATCTTGGTGCATTCAGAGCCAGCTATTTTTATCCCGATTATGAGAGTCCGAGGAGGAGGCCTACTCTGTAGATCATATATTGGTTGAGAGTATGATTATGATTAATTTGAAAGTGATACAATTATACAGGTGCAAATCTCGCTATGAGCAAACCAATCTCTTTGCAAATGTGCCGTGAATGTATATTAATCTATTTCTTTCTTTCCCCATATTGTGCAAGCCTGGCTGCATCTCCTCTAGGGGATTCTGTGATAGTAGCTATATTCCATTACAGTTCAAATAATGCAGCCCATGGTGGTAGGCAAAGCTTGTGCAGGATATTTAAGTGCTGCTCTATGCTATCCAGAACTGCTAGAATTGAGCAGGAGTAAATGCAACACACAGTTTCTGAATGTGAAAATGCTGATTTGACTTTGTTAAAAACTAAGCTAGAGGGAGGCTCTTCCTTTCTCAGGACCTGAGCGTGGGTGTAGTTGTTTTACCCCCTTCTCTGGAAATTCGAGTTAACTTTCAGAGGCAGGTGAACTCTTGAGAATAAATTAGCAATCTTTATTTAGTTATTTATTGCAGAGATTGAGTCCTGGTTGATTGATTGCTGGCCTTGGCTCCAGATCTATAAATCAGCGTTCGAGAAAGTAGCACATCTGGTCCAAAAGAAAGGCCTACTACTGCTTCAGACATGCTTAGCTTCCTCTCTTCCTATCTAACAGGCCCCCCTTTATGTCCTCTCTCTGGCTTATTCAGCTCTTTGTGAGCTGTGTATAGCACGGGAAGGTGCCATGTCTTCATGAAAACTTTGAAATGCAGGGATGGCAGGTACCTCAAGAGATCATCTGTTCCCTTCTTCCATCCCATGGCAAAGCCTACTTTACCTAAACCAAGATTATCAAGGCCTTCCATTGCAGCCATAGTTCAGATGATACATGACAGAACCATGGGACAGAATGATCCCATCCATCCCTTCCTCAGCAAGGAGATCCTTTCCTTTCCTGCAGCAGTTTCTTTCGGTAGACTGCAAGACCTTCTGAGCCCTGCTGTTCACAGTCAGAATAATTTGTGCCCTTCCATGTGGTTAATGTTGTTGTGGAGCCTCTTTCTCTCTCTTTTTTTTTTTTTTTCCTTTTTAAATAGAACAAGATGTTGATGAAAACACCTGCTCAGTTTTGCTTTTCTTAATGAATAATCTGTATAACATTAAATGGCACCACAGACCAATTACAGCAGGGGAGACAGTGGCCATGTGCTAACAGAACTATCATAGATCACTCCTGTTCCTGAACATGTCAGGAATCTCCTAACGAGGTGCCAGGATGTGGGAAGCACCTGGGAAATAAAGATAAGCAGCATCTGTATGTTTCAGGGAAATCCACTAACTGTGTTTTCTCTCTCTCTCTTGTCTTCTAGGTAAGTGAAGCTTTGATTTTCCTATGCAAAAAGTACCAGTTGACTGGGCCATGATGATCCAGAAGGTGATGTGTTCGTTGCGTCAAAGGCCACAGCGAGGGGTGTCCAGTCTCTGGTGTTTATAGCTCCCCTGTTTGTTCGTAAGTCTTTGCTAGAAAAACTTGTTGAAAAAAACAGTTGTCTTGTGACCACGTGATCCAGCGATCGGGGTGATTAACCTGCGTTGCTTTATCCCCTGTCAGTAAGTCATTACCTGTGTCAGGGCTCTTACAGCATACATATGCGTATTGTTGTCCCGGGCTAATGGAATGTCATCTGCCATCAAAAACATGTATAAACCTTTTTTGTCACCTCTCCCCTCCCCCTGGTGGGTTTATAATGAGATCCTTGAGCACTACTGCTGCATCCTTTCTTTAGCTTGGGTGCCAAGAAGCCGTGTCAGTCTTGGAACAGGCACTGGTGCAATTTCTGTCTTGTGGCGACTGTCGTGCTCCCCTGTACAGCCACAGTGCATGATGTGTGGGAACAGCAGGCTCAAGCAAGCGTGCTCATGTCTGCCAAGCTGATTCCCCTTTCAAAGACACCACGTTCTTGTGGTGCATGACCTGAGTCTGACAAAGTATTTTTGAAAGTGTTTTTTATTGCTCTTATTTCCACTTAGCACCGAAGTCCTGATGGCCACATTTAAAATCAAGATTTATGTCTGTACGGACTTAGCATACAACAGACTGCAGTTCATCTTTCCACTTTTCAAACACCTTATGGTTGCATCTATTCCATATTGCTTGTTATGTACTGAGCCCATACAGCTGTCTGGGGAATAGCTTTGGGTTTGTGCATTTGGCTTCCAGGATCGTACAAATACTGTATGATTCAGAGTTGCTCCTCCTCTTTTAAAATCCACAGGCATTATGTGGTAGACCATATAATGCTGGTCTGGGAGCCCAGCAAACAACATGCTTGGAAATGCAAGTATGACTGAGCAAGGGCCTTTTGCATATAGGTATAAGTTGTAGTCATACAGAGACAGCAAATAGACTTCATATAGTAGTTTAATTCTTTTCTCTCAGCTTTTCACAGTAGGAGACAGTATTGAACAATTGATATTAATGTGTGTGTGTATGTGCTTCTGCTTACAATTGTAGTGTTGTGGTCCCAGTTATTTAGAGAAGCTCTCCAGATTATCTGCAATATCTTAGTGGGTTTGGCTGGGAAAAGAAGATCTGCTGTTGCTTCTGGAGGTTTATGATAATGTGGCATTTTCCAAGCATAGTCATCATTGCTTAGCATTCCTGCTGGGGTATTCCTGCTGTCTGAGCAGAGGAATTCTGTTGGATAACTGAGGTTCTGTTCGAAAACAAGAAAATAAATGAGAAAACTTTTCTCTGTGCAAGCCAAATGGAATAATAAGAGTTTGAGAAGCTGTGTGGGGGCTGAGTGATTTGGAGATACAAACTTGAAGCACTCAACTAAGTCAAAGGGAAAGAGAGTAAAGAAAATAAGAGGAGAACAAACAGGATACATATTTTGGACTACCAAAGATGTTTTCCATCTTGAGTCCACCAGTTCTGCAGCTTTAACACGGCAGGTTTGTACTGCAAAAATAGGGTTTTTTCTGTTGTATTACCTGGGGCAGATATTACCTGGGAGACAGATTGTGGGGCTTGTGCTTAATTCCTTGTGTCCTACAGGCTATGTGGGTGGAGGAAGCCATCTTTCTATACCACCAGTATTACTGGCCTGTGTGTGCCATGTGTTTGGACATATCTGTGTATCAAGAATTTTCACCTGGCCACCTTATATGAAGCAGTCTTCTGTAGGGCTCTCTGTGGTCTTGGCTAGTCCCTTTGGATTGTATTTACTGCAAAGAACGTTATTGCTGGTATAAAGCTTAAATATCCCTCTGATGAGCTTCAGGATGTACCTCGCAAGGAAAAAATGTGCAAAATGAAAAGTGGATAGTGTAGTATTTCAGCTGAGTTCAATAGGGTTTTCAGCCCAGAATGTGACAGACCAAAACCTAGCATCCCCACCTCCCTGACACTTGAATGAATTCAGATCCCTGTTGCGCATTGTAGCCGTGACAGACAATTCCAGGCTGGAGACACCCTGTGCAGCGACATTGCTGAAAAGCTTTGTAATTAGTTCAGCAGTCACAGAGCCAGAGAGAATCATCTTCTGCCCGTGTCCAGGTGCAGAGTTCAGTGAAGAAATTCTTTTGCTTTTGTTGCAGCCAAGTCCTATTGCGTAACTGAGCCCTTAACATCACAACTGGGGATAATGATTTCTGCTTTACTTCTGGCCTAAAAAAAAGGGAAACTCAGGTTTGTTCCACAGCTGGAAGAGCCGAGCCAGGGTTTGACAGGTTCTTGACACATGGGCCCTAGGAACCCAAATCTTCTCTCTGCATCTCTTCTCTCAGCCCATCATGCATGTTCTCAGTAACAGGAGCAGCACAGACCACCCTCTTCCTGCCCTCCCAGGTGTACCAACGTGCCTGTCTGCATTGTTGAGCACATCCAAAGCTTTTCTATGGGAAATACCCCTCTTTGCTCTCTTTTGCTTTGTCACTTTTTAGCCAGAACAGCTCTCTGATCTGACTCATAGCATACCTCACAAAGATTTCCTGTTGCATCCTAGAAGTAACACGCACGGGGCAATGATAGGTGATAGGGGAGAAAGGCTGTGATTGATAGGTTTGGGGGCATCTTAAGTCAGAGACAACTTTTAATTACTGGTTATTTTTTTTCATATCCATTTTTCTTTTCCTTCATAGATTCTGCTGTCCTTGGATATAATTGTGTCATTAGTCCAAAAAGACTCAAACATCACAAGCTTTTAAAAACATCAATGTATTTAAGATTATTTTTATTTAGTATCCCATTCTCCAAAATCTTGGAGGTTAGGAATTTATCTGAAAGGCTTAACTGAGTTTCTTAGTCACGTGACTCAAAGAGCTGGCACTTTTAAGAAAACCATAAAACGGTGGTGAAATTAAATAAATCAGTCAAGCTGCCATTTGTTCAAACAGCATCCTTTCATGGACACTGGGGAGTAAGGAAAAAGTCTTTGCCCGAACAGGATTACAAAAGAAATTGTCATATCGTTTATGGCAGCCTCCTTATCATTATCATTAGAGCTAATGCCATCATCATTTTCCCCAGTGAAAGCAGGGCCTCTGGGGCCTCTCTGCTTCCTGACAGTGGAGACACCCGTGTGCATATTAATATGCAGCTCTGCTTATGCTAATGGCAGCGATTTGTAACATTAATATTTTCTCCCACCATAAAAAAATAACAACAATAATAATAATGCTTTGTCTTGAGGATTTGAGCTCTAATGTGCTTTGCAGGAATGGAAGGGGAAGAGAAAAGCCTCTGACCTAATTTTTTTATCCTTGAGGGGAAGACCAGATTTGCAGATGGCGTAGGTGCTTAAATGCTTGCCCTCCTCACAAGCAACGTGAAGGTCAGCAGGAGAACTGGTCTACCTCATGCACAAATCAAGTGGCAACATCATTAATGGTGGTTACTCCAGATTCCCATTGAAGGCCCTCTAGACTGTAGCAGCAGAAGAGCTGTGCTCTGAGCAGTCAGCCCTCTCACCTTGGCTGGCAGCACACAGGTGCTTGCTCTGACAGATGGAAAGCCAAGGGAGGAGCCACTTGTGTCTGGGTACGTCTCTCTTGACTTTGGACTGCTCCCTAGATAGCTTCAAGACCGTTTTTTCTGACCTTGTAGTTAGCAAGCCTAAATGTATGCTTCTGGGCATACTCTTTGTGCCTGGATGTCCTGGTGTGGTGTAGTAATAGGCAAGGCTCTAGGAGTAGGTGGCTCCCCATTGCTCTGAAGAGCAGATCCATTAAGAACAGCATAGAGGTTTTGTTACTACCATATTCCCACAATAAACCATTGTCATTGTTGCAGAAGGAAAAATTCAGCTCCAAGCCCTTTTTGGTATTATCTACCGTAGTCACTGTAGCCAGTAGTTACAGTAGCCACCCAACGTGGTCCTGGTACATGAGGTGCTGTGCAGGTACAGATCAGGAAGGCTGCAGTTTTCTCAAATGGCTTGCAGTTTTCTAAGCTTCTCAAGCTTTTGGATTTTGATTGCTGAGAGTATCTGTTTTATTTCCAAACTCCGGTGTTTTCTGGGGCCTTTGCCCAAACAGTCAAATCATGCAAACAGGGAACATAAAGTGCAGAAGGGAATAAAAAAATGGAATTGCAACCTCGTCAGGTTTGCTCCCCGGCTCCAAGACACCAGCGGGCTGTTCAGTGCCATCAGGGGCAGTGGGGCAATGCCTGCCTGTTCTGCAGGACAGATGCTCAATCACACATTGATAGTATTTGGTTATTTGATGCAAGTAAATAAAAAAAAAATTAAAAATTAAAATATTTTTGCAGGATGGGGGAATCAGAACCTTTCAAAATGTCTGTAATTAGTTACTCTGGGAGCATATGATGATATTTAATGGGCCCCTCAGTGATAATTTCAGTAGCCTTTCCTGATGCCTGACAAATACTGAACATAGCATACTTAATGTTATTTTAATTAACAGTTCTTTAAAGAAAATGCCAGTGATGTTCCAGTAGCCTCAGGTCTATTTGGGAGTAGATGGGGAAACTGTTTTCTTGTTGTCAAAAGAAAGACAAGGAGATGCCATCTATTTCTGTGTGGAACTGTATGACTTGGTCTTTTCTTACTTCTTGTTTATTTTGAAGTATCTGAAGCTTGTCTTTCTTGTACTGCAGTGGTTTATTTTTGCATTTAGTGCTTACAGTGGTATTTACTATTTTACTTTTTGACTTGAGGGGAAACAGGGAGAAAGAGATCACACCATGTCTGGAATCCATACAGTACAAGATTTGGTGAGAGGAGAAGAAAACTACAAGAAAAATAAACAAAAAAACCAAAAAAAAAACACCAAACCAAAAAAACCTAAAATCCCAGGATTATTTGCCCTTCAAAGCTGGTGTTCAGAGATGTCCCTATCTCAGTATCAGGTGTCTGGCTGCCCCCAAACATAAGACTGACTTCCAAATTGCCATGTTCCTCAGAAATGACCAACACTGTGCTCCCCAAAGTACACCCCACAGGAACAGTTCAGAAATATCTGCACTTACTACTTGCCTCTAGGTTCAAGACATGTGGGTCAAGCCAAAGGTTAAAATTTCATGCTTTTCAATATAACCCCTGCAGGGGTTAATAACATTCTTTTTTTTAAAAGAAAGCTGAAATTCTCTTGAAGCCTCATGGGAGCTGAACCTTGAAGCAAGTATCAGAAATTAAATGACTTGTGTCCAAATCATGCAGTTTAGGAGTACTTTCAAAACAACAACATATTTAAAGCTTAACATAAACTAAAAATTATACCCTTTTAAAATACCTTGATGCAAGTAACACTAAGTCTAGGAATGCTTGTAACTATTCTACTCTGATGTTTGCAGTCCTCCTGTATCCCAGCCTCTACTGCATGAAAACCTGTGAGTGAACCTAACAGGAGGTGGAACATGAGTTTGACTTTTTTTAGTTCCTCGTGCATTAATTTGGGAACTATAACACTGAGCCCATTGGAGCTTTGTTGTTCTTAAGAAGGAAACAAGTTGACCTCTGTAGTGGAGTCAATTCCCAAATGTAAACAAAGACCATAACTGGTAAAGAATTAACTGAAGTGTTCAAAAGTCTTTCAGGAGCAGTTAGCTGAAGGTGTCATTGGCAGCATAGCAAGGAAGTGCTTCATAGGATACTTTTGCAAAAGGAGGTTTTGGCGTTCCTTTAAAAAGAGGGTTCTGCAGTAAATTTTACTGTTTAGCATCCTTTTATAAATATATTATTGCCGCATTGGCTCTAGTGGAGTTGCTTCAGTTTTAAACTTTATGGTGTAATAAGTAGAGTCATCTCCCAAGGTTCTCAATCGGATAGTTCCCCTTTAGAGAAAGGTCGATTATGGTTGTAGTAGAAATACATAGAGAATGATTCGAAGGTTGTTTAAAGCAGCCTCTGAGGTCTACTGATCTTAATGAAAGGAAAATGTGTCCTCTCGTGACAGAAAGCACAAGGCTCAATCTGCTGTATATAGGCAGCTCAACAGACAGATTTGCTTAGCAAATTCTCCTGGTTTTGCAGCACAGCTCAGTCTTGGAGATGTTAGGTCCATTTGTGTGTTGTCTGTGACTGCATTGGCAGGATTTCCTAAATACCTGTGGAGAGGCACAAGGTATTTGTCAAGTGCAGTGGCATAAAAGAGATGTCGTGGAAAATGATAGCACTGGCAGTTCAGCTCTGAGGAAGGCAGTAAGCCTTTATGGATTCTCTGGTACCTGTGAGTAACGCACATTGGATTTCTTCTCTAGGCTACCTGGTGCCTTTAGGATCCAAAGAAAGTGGTACTAAAGAGAATATCTGGATTCACTTGGAAAAACTGCCAGCTGTCTAAAACTTACTCAAAACCCACTGGCAATACAGCAGTGTCGTGTCACATCCCTAAAGATGGTGCAGGGAGAAATTAGTGCAGAATGAATGTGGGAAGGTGCCCTACAGTTGCAGTGGCAAAGGTTAGTGGGGAGGTTAATCCTCTGTGTGTATTTGTCCCTGTGAATGCCCCTCCAATTTGTTAGCCAGCAGGGATTGATAACCTTGTACTGTTTATTTGGTCCCTAAGTTTTGTAGGGTCTGAGCTGGGTGAAGCACCTGCCCTTATTTGCAACCTATGCTCTTGCATAATAATTAAGTAATCAACTAAGTCATAATGACAAAGTCATTCGTAGCAACTCATATGATTTATCACACGTGATACTTTTGTAGGTGTATATGAGCTCAAGTAGCATCTTTCGCGAGGAGCCCAAAGGAAGTTTTTTATCCCCAAGTAACTCCTCCCTGTTGATTTCCCCTTGGCTTGGCACAGTAAACACATGGTGCAAAGCTCATGAGAGCCTGTTTGCTTTTATTTGCTCATCAGAGGCAGATGGGATAGGTGAGATCCCCAGTGTAGATCTCTTGGTTCAAAAGAATGCAAGGTTTAGCTCTCTGTCCCTCCACCATGCACATCAGCTCTGCGAGCGGCTGTTGCCCCCTCATGACATGAACTCCCAGAGTGGAGCTCGTTTGACTCTAAGGTTAATTTTCTTTAGCCGCTGGCAGGCTGATTTAAGTGTCAGCTCATTATGATGGCATTCTAATTAAAGCCCCACGATAGCCTTTGACCCCACAAAATGACTTGGGAGAGAAGCAAATAGGGTGATAAGCTTAGATACTGGCACACAGGAGGAAATACATCCTGCCTGACGTTTGTGGGTGTCAACTTCAGTGTTATCAGATTGTCCTCTGGGAAGGACTGGTTATTAGTATTTATCTCCCTTAGACAAATTCAGTGGTACTGATTTCTCTTGCTTCAAAGGGAGTTGCACCTTCTTCTTGCCAGGAATGGATTTAGTCCTCTGACTTCATTTTCAAGGTGTACTTTATGGAGTTTCTCTTTCACAAGAGTTGATCACTTCCCCAACAAGTGCAAGTGTTTACTGGGATGTAGGAGTTTTTCTGGGCCTGTCTAGGCACAAGACCTCATTGGGGTTTTTTGTTTTCTTAGAGTATGGGAATGGGAAGGAAAAAAAAGACTTGGATAAAGTAGGTATTTCCATAGTACATGGTTCTGCATCCACATCCTAGAATATTTTTTTCTTTTGTGTCCTCTGTGACACAGCCTTTGAAAAAAACTGGGGCGGCCATTCTGAGTCTAAACATGTAAGACTCCTGTGCAGCACCAGCATTATCCAAAGCAGATCCTCTCAGCAAAAATATTTGGAAAATGCACAAACACAACAAATCCTAGCTGGGAGTACTGTCTGCCAAATCACTTTTTCCAGTTCTCCTTGTGCACCTTGAATCATGCCATTCCCTTTGCATGGGGCTCCTAGCTTTCCATCTCCCTACTTCTTTCTCTCTCATGTCCTGTAATAGCTTTTATTTGTGTTTTTCTCACATCCCCCTAGTATGGGCCTGCAATAATCCAGCAAAAAATCCCAGTAAGTCATTATTGACAGCGAAGAAGCCTGGAGGACACAATCCTCTTGAATTGAAAGCAGTGGCAATCAAATGGTATCGCTTTCCTATATTGACCATACCTGATACATTTTGAGGATGTCCCTGAGTACACCCACTCTATGGCTGGAACCCTGGGAGACTGATGTATGAAATATCATGGGTTTTTATTGAGCAGAGAGGAAAGTTTGTCCTCTATGGAAAAGATAGGGAAAGAAAACAGAGGGCAGAGGTTTATGCATGGCATCGTAGCAAGTCAGTGGTAGAGTTTACTAGAACTTAACCACCTGCAGTTATACTTCACACTTGACCCAAGGTTGACTGGAATCATTTAACCTTTGCTAAGAGTAAGATCTGGTTGATGTTTTTGTGTGCGGGCAAAGTTGTTATGCTCAGAAAATACCAGGTAATTGAAACAGAAACCTTGTGTGGAACTGTCCTCATTTCAGCAAAATTTTGCCAGGAAGAGCTTCACATTTCCAGGTTGAAGTGCCTAGCCAAGTCAGAGGGGTTACACAGGAGTAGCCAGGAACCTGGGAGCCAAGTTATTCAGCTGGGGCTGAGGGCATGTGGAAGGAACCCTATGGCGAAGACATCCTTCTGAATCAAATAGAGCAGAGGCTGGAAAACAAAAGTCTGATGTTCCAGAGGAGCATCTCTAATCAAGGGTGGTGTCACTTTTGCATTTGGAGAAGAATGGGGACCAGGGAATGTCATTGTCTCAATGTGGTCTTGGTTCAGTCTGGATGTGGAATGGGAATGATTTCTTAAAAAGTGATGCTGGCTGGAAGAGTAGTTTTCTGCCTACCCTTTCTGAGGACAAGCAGTCAGGTTGTCCAGATCTGGTCTGGAAGAAGCCATATACAGTAGGACTGATTTTCAGAGAGAAAAGATGAGTAGCTAACTTACTGTAATAATGAGATACTTCAGTAGTGTTCCTAGCTAGCACGTAATCTTATAATTATTGGCTTTTGTGTGTCTATAGTATCTTGTCTTTCTTCCCCTCCTCTATATGCATGCAGGCACGCACTTATTCCTATCTCCATCATCTTTAACTAAATTAGGGTAAAATACTTCATTACAGAGACTTTCAGCCAGGAGTGTGGGCCCCAGGGAGTTTATTTTCATACAAATGTATTATGCACAAGGTTGATCTGATCACAGACAATTTGAACTATCTTTGCACCCCCAGGAAAATTCCTTTCATAAATATAAATGATGTGACACTCCAAAGAACAGAAAACAAGACAGAAAGAGAGAAGAGAAGAAAAGAAAGAAAGAGTCTGTGTGCTGATGGAAAGGGGATCATGGGCAGCTGCGGAGATGCTGGAGCTTGAGCACAGGACTCTACTCTTTCGCCTGCCCTCTTCCTCCTCTCGCAGCGTAGCCTTCTCATTGAACAGCAAGCTGTTGCAAGGTGCTGGAGGGGGAAGAGTGATGCATTAAGTACAGTTTGAGATTATAATAACTGTTTCTATGGCAACAAGAAAATGCCCTCCATGGCTTCTGTTTGTGTTTTGAGCAAGGAGGCATGAAGTGAAGGTTTGTAAACAGAAGGAAATGGGAAGAGATGCAAGCAGGGGACTTTGCCCATGACCGTGGCCCACCTGGGGCACAGGTGGATTCTTCTGATGTATTGGGCTTTCTTCAGCCTCTTTTCAGTGCTCAGTTGCGAATTTGCTTTTAGGCTTTTCCTGGGACATAAGAGAAAGTGAGAGAGCAGAAGCATTTGCTTTTCTAGATTTTTCATTGCTGAGCTTCTCAAAAGTTGGCACCTGTAGGACAGAGTAATGTGTTCTTTTGTGAGGAGGGTGCAGGAGTGAGCTTGGCTTGCTTCTCTGTGGGATTCCCCTATCCCATACCATCAGAGGGAGCCCAGTCCTGACCCTGAAGGGATCTCCCTGGTAGAAGTAGTACGTGTGGAGGGTGAGTTAATCCCCACTTTCATAGAATATTAATCCTCCACTCACAGAAATTCACTGGGCAGAAAGATGCACTATAACTGAAACCACTTCGGCTTCCCCTCTCCAGCACTGCACAGAGACACCCATCTATTATTAAAAACCCTATTAGTCGTGGTAAGATTGTACCACTCCCTCTCACTGTAGCTGCTGAACGTTCTCTAATTGGTTTTTATTACTACGCCATCCCTGGGAGCATGTGGAGCTCAAATGCACATTTGCTAAGACATTTGTGTTCCTGCATCCTTGTCGGGGATGCTTTTAGACCATTTAAGGTTTTGTCAGGAGGATTAAAAAATGAGGGTGAGAGAGGAGGAAACTAAGGGAGATGGTTCTTAGGCTGGAGAGGATGTGGAGGACATGAAGAGGCAGGACCAGGGGACTCAGCTTGGCTGGTCTCTTCAGCAGTTGTCTTGCTGGACAGCTGGCCTCTCTGGTCCCTCCAGCAGACAGCTCCTCCAGTTGTCTGGTTCCTGAAGAGAAACACACTGACTGGGCTACTAAGCCACTTGAGGTACTCAACAACTAGTCCAGCTTTGTATTCCCTAGTAATTGCACACTGACATGTGCACCCTCACTCCTGTTCTGGCATCACCAACACATGGGCCTCTGCCCTGTTGTCCCACTTACTGTCCCTACACACCCTTACACTCAAAGCAGAGTCCTCTTGCCCAGGAAAATAGTGAAAAGTGGAGCTTAATGAGAGGACGGGACAGATTGTGCCCATCAGCCGCAGGGCACGGCCAGACGAATGCACCAACCAGCAACTTGTCGACACACGACTGGTCCCTTCTGTCCTCTTATCCCTCTATTTGATCATGCTTTTTCCTCCATAAACCTCCTTGGTTGCTCCCTTTCTGTTTTTCATCTTTCCCTGAAACATCCCATAAGTCCTGTACAATTCCCAAGTGCTCTTCTCCTGCATCCCATAACATATCCCACACTCCCTAGGCAGTAACCTAGTCCTGTCCTGTGCCACACACATCTTCAGCAGTGGTCGTCCCTCCTGCTGCCCTGTTGCCCTGTGCTCTGCTGCTCTCAGCATTTGCACAGCTCCATCTCTATGTGCGAGGCTTGCACGGAGAGATATGCTGGCTCTGTGACTGCTGCTATTTGGGTAATGGGATGCCACACAGATTCAAAGGTGTTTCAGTGCTGGGAGCTGCCCCAAGACAGCTGGTGAGATCTCCAAGTCCTCCCAAGCCACGTAGGCGTCCCTCTTTGAAATGAGTGGATATGAGGGAACTGAGCCTGGTGAGGCATTTCTGAGGGAAAAAAAATTTAAAAAATCATTCTTAAGGAATTTTAGATATTTTTGGGCCTGGGGTCCTTATAAATTGGTAATGATAGGACTTCTTGTATGCTGTGATGTGACTGCCTTTTCCACGTGAGCAGCCTAACCAGGACAGCCTAGCAGTCGGAGATGTGTGCTCCATGTAGCCATTAAACAAGCTATAGACTTGTGTTGCCACTTGCTCGATTCAGGCCGGGGTGTTCTGGCTGTTGCGATCACTGATCAAGTGTAATTGTTCATTATGGATACCTTGGTGTGTGTTCTCAACTTCATTCGTTTCCCAGGCATTGCTGCTGCAGACGGAGCAGAGGCAGTTTAGCCAGGGCTTCCAATTATCCAAGCAGGGCAGCTTAACTCTGTGTTTTGATAGTTTTACAGTGTCCGGGAACAGGCACTCATACGCTATTGAGAGCAAAAGAGTGTTTTTCAAGGATTAACACCCAGCAAGGCACCCGGGGGCTCCCCACACACGCAGTGAAAAGGCTCTGTCCTGCCTGCTTTGTGCGGTGCGGGCTGGCAGAGCACACTCACACCAGGAACTCTGGCAGGTTTCCTCACTCATTTTTTTTCCCCCCTCATTCCTTCATGCAGTCTCCTACTGAGTGCTCTGCGTAAACAGGTTTCTCCCTTTCCTGTCTGGAAGGGACTATTTCAGCCTGCTCCGCTCCGCCTGTCAGTGTCTCACTTCAGCGCACAGAGGATGTTATTCTTCCAGTGGTGCCTGTTGTGCTAATGGGATCCGTTTAAAGTGAACTCCACTGTAATTTCATTTTCCTTAGGGAGAGGGAGGGAAGGTACTTTCTCCTCGGAGCTACATCCCCGCTACTCACTTTGCATCTCTCTCACAGAGTCTGGAGCATGCTAATTTCTCTCCCTGATCACTGGAAAATGTTGGGAGCTGAGGGGCCCTGGAGAAGTCTCTACAGATGCACTGCTGCTCTGCAGCACCCAACACAGCCTAAGCCCCATCTTCTCTACCTGGAGTGGCCTAAAGCCAAGGCTCCTCCTGGTGTTCATTAGTTGGTCTGTGACATCTGGACCATGGAAACCACCCAGTAGAGAAGCTTGTGGTCTATTTCTTTAATGAGACCATGTTGCCCAGCACGTTACGCCAAAGCACTGCTGGTTGGGTTGAGCTTTGCAGTTTTTGGCTCCATTGCTGACGTTTAGCGTCTCCTAATCACTTGGGAACCTCCCACACCAGTGACTGTCCCCTTCCCCACATAATGTTGCTGCAGTTGCTGTGGCTGAGATGCACTGTAGCTCTCAGAGCAGAATAGACAGGGAGCTGCTGGCAGGGCTTTTTCCCAAGGGCCCCATAGCCATGTAATTCAGTTCCCCCTCAGTCTGAAAGTCCTCCATGTGTCGACCTTCAGGGTATGCAGAGAAACTTGTTTGCTTGCTGGGGCATCCAGGGCTGGCTGAGATGGATGAGCGGCCAGGGGAGGGAGTTGTTGTTTTTCTGTCTAAACAGTTGATGATGTTCTGTTGTGTGGGTTGGGATATGTTGCTGGATTTGCTTTTGGTTTTCTGTATTGTTGTTTGTTGAATGGCTTGGGGGGTTGTATATAACATTGAAATGGCTGGGGCCTGTGAGGGGTGGTTTTTTTTCCTCAGCGTTCAAAAAGAAATTAAAATAGATGAGATATTTTTCTCGTAATTAAAGATCACACCTAAATCAAATGCTTTAGGCCTCAGTCTCCTCCTATTCCCCAACTTCCCACCTCTCTCCCCCTCCTACGCGCACACAAAGTTCAGCTGTTGGGAATGTAGCTGAGAATTTCCTACTCTCTAGTAAGCATGAACTAAACCTCTTTTCCTCCCTCTTTTAAAAAAACCAAGCCACAATGTGAAGCACGTTCGTGGTTCTTGCATCTGTTCTGTAGCTGGCACTCCTCTCTAGCTACGGTGTAGGTTATTTCTGAATTACCCTAAACAGACAGTTCCCCTGCTCGAAGGTCAAGGTCGGTGCAATGATCACCAAGTCCCTTTTGTTGGCAGTTCCCCGTGGGGAGTGATATTAGCCTGCACGCCTCTCCTGCTCCTACTCCCTACAGCCTGTTATTAAACAAGGACAAGTGGGTAGCTTGTCTGTGTCTGTGTGTGAGAGCGCGACTCTGTCACCTGATGCATACAGATGGCTTATTAACCAATTAATTCATAGGACTAAATTGGTTAAATCAAACTAAATGACACCCAATTGCTGTACAAGGGTAGAAATGGATTGGAATAAGTGTTTCTTAAATGCCAGCCTCGTTGAGCAAAGGAATGAGTAGTGGAGGGAGAAGGGGGGCTCATGGAGGAGCGGGGAAGACAGCAAACGCTGGCAGGCAGCAAGAGCAGAGCCGTCCAGGGCATCATGTCCTAGGGAAGGAAGTGTCTCATGAGTCCATGGCAGTTTGTGCTGCCAAGAAATTGGATCGCTCTTTTTGCGGATGACACTTTAGGGCTGGGAATCCCTCTGGAGAGGGAGTCCCAGCCACTGCCTTTGCTCTGCGTCTTGAGCAAGAAGCAGCAGTTTCTTGGGTCCCAGACTTTGGCTGGAGTGTGAATTATTACTTGAACTATTATTATTTGGTTGGAACATGAACTATGATTGTTCATTTGTCTCAGGAGTGAGGGCTTGATTTTTCAGAAGTGCAGTCTATCTCCTCCTTTTGTCTGAAGCCCCTGGGAGAAGTTGACGTTCATCATCCTGGAAATTTTGTGGTTCTTCATTCTTTCTCTAACTAGGCCCCAAGGGCTGGTCAGAAGAGCTGCACACAGCTGTAATGCAACTGTTTGTCTCACCTGCAACAATATCACCAGTTGCTTAGGGATGTTCCTCTCTAAGGTTTCCCTTGGTGGCATTATCTGTTTATGTGTGTAGTAGTTTGTCCCTGGCTGGCTTCCACGTGCCCATCAAGCTGCCCTACCACTCTCCCTCCTCAGCAGGACAGGGGAAGACCATTCACCATTTACTGTCATGGGCAAAACAGACTAGACTTGGGGAAATTAAATTAATTTATTGGGAATTAATAACAGAGTAGGATAGTGAGAAATAAGAACAAAACTAAAAACGCCTTCCCCCACTTCTTCCTTCTTCCCAGGCTCAACTTCACTCCCAACAATTCTACCTCCCGCCCCAAGCAGTGCAGGGGGATGAGGAATTGGGGGTTGTGGTCAGTCCATAACACTTGGCCTCTGCTTCTCCTTCCTCCCTCATGGTCTTCCCCAGCTCCAGCATGGGGTCCTTCCCATGGGAGACAGTCCTTTGTGAACTTCTCCAATGTGGGTCTTTCCCATAGGCTGCAGTTCTTCAAGAACTGCTCCAGCGCAGGTCCCCCGCAAGCCACAGGGCCTGGCATAAAACTTACTCCTGTGTGGGCTCTTCTCCACAGCTGCAGCTTCCTTCAGGGCATGTGTGGGTATCTGCTCCACCATGGTCCTCCATGGGCTGCTGGGGGACAACCTACGTCACCATGGTTTTCATCACAGGCTGCAGGGGAATCTCCTCCAGCACCTGGAGCACCAAATTAATTTATTGGGAATTAATAACAGAGTAGGATAGTGAGAAATAAGAACAAAACTAAAAACGCCTTCCCCCACTTCTTCCTTCTTCCCAGGCTCAACTTCACTCCCAACAATTCTACCTCCCGCCCCAAGCAGTGCAGGGGGATGAGGAATTGGGGGTTGTGGTCAGTCCATAACACTTGGCCTCTGCTTCTCCTTCCTCCCTCATGGTCTTCCCCAGCTCCAGCATGGGGTCCTTCCCATGGGAGACAGTCCTTTGTGAACTTCTCCAATGTGGGTCTTTCCCATAGGCTGCAGTTCTTCAAGAACTGCTCCAGCGCAGGTCCCCCGCAAGCCACAGGGCCTGGCATAAAACTTACTCCTGTGTGGGCTCTTCTCCACAGCTGCAGCTTCCTTCAGGGCATGTGTGGGTATCTGCTCCACCATGGTCCTCCATGGGCTGCTGGGGGACAACCTACGTCACCATGGTTTTCATCACAGGCTGCAGGGGAATCTCCTCCAGCACCTGGAGCACCTCCTCCCCTTCCTCCTCCTCCTCCTCCTCCTCCATTTTTGCAGGGCTGTTTCACATTTTCTCACTCCTCCCTCACAGCTACCGCACAGCATTTTTTACCTTTTCTTAAATAGGTTATCACAGAGGCACTCCCAGCCTCACCGGTGGGCTCAGCTTTGGCCAGTGCGGGGGGTCTGTTGGAGCTGATCGGACCTGGCTCTGCCCAATATGGGGGCAGCTTCCTGTGTCTTCTCACAGAAACCATCTCTGCAGCCACGCTTTGCCCCTAACCTTGCCACATAAACCCAACAGAGTATGTAACGGGAGGCTTTGTTCTTCTCTGAAGTAGAGCACCCTGTTTCTTTTTTCCACACCAAATGCTGACCTTTTGTTCTGCATTGTGATGTGGTTGATGGATTTGATAGGATTGACTGGATGACTGGGAGTGTGAGGTAGTTCCCCTGATCCCAGTTCAATTTGACTACTACCATGATATGTAAGAGCCATAACCTGATTTGGAGTAGTAGAGGGAGTACAAAAGAAAGAATACAAAAGACAGAGTTGTGCATCAGAAAGTACTCCGATAGTATTTTATGTTACAGTTTGAATGTTTTCCCTGCCTCAAGGCTAGACCTTATATCACTATATCAAAGCTCAGGTTGCTTGTACTACTGTTTTACCAGAGCTGATAATCTGAGGGAGGTCTTCTAGCTGCTTCTCCTGGCAGGAGCTTCATCTGGCTAGTCATGACCACAGCAGGGGGTGTCCATGGCTCCCCTTAAGGTGTAGTAGAGAGCTGGTCCTTTTGGGAATACAAGAGCTGCCAAGTCTTTCCATGGGGCAGAGGCATCTAGCATAGCTAGATGGCAGTTTATGGCAGTTTCCTGCTAACAGCATTGTTGTTCAACATGGCCCAGGGTAGACTTTTCTGTTGATTTGCCACCTTGTGGTCCCTTGGTAAATGCTGTCTCCCCCAGGCAGCAATGGAAAGTGCACAAAGCGTAGTGGTGTGGCCTTGGCTTAACTTCAGCAGAAGGGCAGGGGCTACTGCCCATGAAGGTAGTGCCAGGAGCAAGGCTTGCTTCTGGGACTGGAGCACCTGCTTCCTCGTGGTGGGCAGGCACCTGAGGTTAGCTCTGGGTTGGTGCTGTTTGGGAGGCAGTTGGACTTGCTCTGCTGGGTAGGGACAGTCTTTCTAAGGCACAGGACACTCTTGTAGGAGAACAGTGCTCGTAGCAGAAGAAAGGGATGAACCCTTTCATGTGGGGCAGGAGTAGAAGGTATATTTTAGTGGTTGCCACCAGGGTCAACTGGAGAAAAGAATGGCAACGTGCCTTAGCAAACCCTGCAAAATGACACGTGCCTGCAGCACGCACCTAACTCCAATACACAGCAAGAAACAAAATCTCACAGATTGCAGGCACACACATGCATGCATGCAGAGGGCACGCACACAGAGCACACACCAGGTTTGGCACCTCTGCTTGTACAGCATTGACAGATTATACACACACATAGGCTGAAACATATGCATACATGGAGGACAGCCCATTCAAAATGAAAGCTGTGCATATGCAAAGCTGCCAAGGTGGTGTTCAGCAGCACCCTAATACTAGTTGTGGATAACCACCAAACAAACACATGCCTGACTATTATGTCAGTGTTAAAATTGCTCTCCTTCAGTTGCTGCAGCAAGATAAAGTCTCCAAAGCCCGTCATGCTGCGGCATCTTTTTCAAGGCTGCAGTATACGGAGTGCGTATAAAATATTGAATCATTTAGGGGCTTTTCATCTTGTCTTTCTTTTTTTTTTAGGAAAGAAAAATAGGATTTACACTTTGTCCAGTGGCAGAGCAAATGTTTTATGTGCTGGAGCCATGACCACTGCACTAGAGCATTTGATGCATATATTTTGTGGCCTTTTTTTTCCCTTTTTTTTCCCATCTTATTATCATCCTACTGAAAAGGGTCAAGTCAACCATTTGGAAGGGCAATTTTTTATTCTTAGTGCAGAGTGTTCTCTAAGAGCTGTAAAACAAACTTTGCCACCCTCTCGTTGACATTTGTCCTAGAAATATCCCTTGCTTTCCCTTGGCCCTAATAGCCCTTGGTGCCCCTGCAGAAGCAGGCTGAGGAAGGGAATGCTTTCACCATTTCCAGAGGTGGAGTAGAAGGATGTATGTGGTTCCTGTCCAGTGAGACATGGACTGAGTCCAAATTTAGTGATGTACCCACAGACAAGCTGGACCTCTGAAGTCTTCTGCACTGGGTTGTGCTTTTCCTCCTTGCAACCCTGTGCTGCATGTACCTGTTTCCTGGAGGCTCTAATCGTGCGCGCTGGTTAATTGGCTAAATATATTGATTCACAGGCTGTGTGTTGTGCTGATCTGCTTTAGTTAGTAGCAACTTTTTACAATTCCATCATTTCCCTTTTAGGGGAGAAGTATGGTCTGTGGCTAAGGGCAGGTTGTTGGCTCACACTCTGTCTGCACTGTGTCAAGGTTAGGCTGTGAATGGATCACATCCTTTTCCTGTGCCTCAGTTTCCTCATCCCTTCTGGGGCAATAACAGTGCTGATTCGTCTCAGAAGGAGCTAGAAAGGCTCATTCATTAGTATGAGAAAGTGCTTTGTGGTCTCCTGTAGACAGATAAACCACTGCTATCCTCTGAGCTGTTTTCCCCTCTCCACCCCATTTATAATGATCTGGACTGTCCCTTGAAGTCTGAAGTAGAAGGAGGTTGATCTCAGCTCAGTTTTTGTTTTTACCTTTTATTAGCACAGCTGTTACAGTTCGGAGTCCTTGCATGGGCATAAAGAACATATTCTTTTATTATTTCTGTCCTCCAGAACAGAACTCCTCTAGACACAAAGCAGCAGCGCAGGGTAATAAGAGAAGACAAAAATTTAATTAAGAAGAAAGAAAAGAATTCTCTTTTATTGCAAAAATAGCAGGGCTGAGGAGCCTATTGATGTTTGTCACTACAGGTAGGTAGTAGGGCTGTTACTGCTGATCTGAGAGAAACCTCAAAAGGTTTTTAAGTTCATATAAGCAGCCAGAAGTTCATGTGATTCTGTGATTCATGAGATAATCCATCCTATGGTCTTTGGTCCATGCTGCTTCTATCGCATTCAGAGGTGTATCTTAGACACCTGTAGAACCACTTTCTCTCAAGCCATTCTCTGTTTGTGTCAATGAGTCTAAGTTGGCAGGACTCACAGGTGAAGAAATGAGTGTCAAGTTTGGAGGTGCTTTCACCCTTAGGATGTGTAGTGTAGATCTTTTTAGATGTCCTTGCCTACAGGTTCCGTGAGGTGGATTGAGGAGGGTCCAAGCAAGTGTGAGGAAATTTAGTATGCAAAATTCTGTGGACATCTTGATAATCTCCTTTCCTCTCCCATCCCAAGGAGAGGAAAATCTTTTGGGGAAGCAATGTCAGATTTAGCTCTAGGGGGAAGTGCAGTTCCTGCAGCTTCCCTACATCTCCTTGAAAATTTGGGAAGAAGAATGAAGGAGTTGGAAAACTGGAGTTTTGAAACATAGAGGAAGTCAAGGACCACTGGGGCCCTGAGACCTGTCACCTCATGTTGATCTCTTCTGAATGCTAAGCACTCCTGCAAGTGAGTCCACTGAGATGACAAGGAGTGTTGAAAGTGCCTCATGAGATCAGAGGAGCGTCCTTTAATTCTTGAATGTTGTGGTGCTAAAAGAAAAAAACATCCCTGTTGCTGGCTTTTCTGTCCTTGTCTTTGAAAGGTGTAGCAGGAGTCAGGTGTATAATCATGTCCAGACAACAAGAGGTACATTCAGAGCGAATGTATGTCCAAATGTTCATCCCCTGCTTTGAGTATTTATTTAGTAGTTTTTCTTGTCATTTTCTATGACCTTTAGCTAAATAGGTGTTTTGGCATTAAACACTAAAAGTTTGCAGTAAAATGGTGAAGGGAGCCATCTTTTTATGCTAACCAACCTAAATGTCTTTCAGCAGGGTTTCACATCTCTGAGGAGAGTATTTAAGGGAGAAAAAGATTTAAGTATGTATCATTTCTTGATCAAGTCAAAGATAAAGAAATTCTGACTTTCCATTTTATTGGGAATTGCTTTCTAGTGCTGACTTGCTTTGCAATAGCTTTGGAGCACATTGTGTTTTCTCAAAGCACTGGCTGACTCCGGGGACAGATACAAAATTTCAGTCGCAAGAAAGACGGGAGAGACTGCCGCACATCTGAGATGCAGGAGGCCACTCTCTGCAGTGCCACACGCTTCTTCTGTGACCTTGGGGAAGGTGCATGGCATTTCTGCAGTTGGATTTTCCCATTTGTGAGCTGAAGAGGGGACAACTAATGTATTAGTGATGTTGCGAGGATAAACCTAGTCAATCTGTGAAACGCTGCACTGAAATGGTCATGGGGCTGTAGGCAGGGCTGAGCTGAGGTTTTTGAGAAACTGCTGTGGCAAAGATTCATTCCTGTCTTCTGGAGTCTCAGTGATCTGTATTTATATTGTCAGTCTTCTGTATAGCAAATGAAAGAGTCTTATAGCCCCCAGCTGGGACTAGGAACATCATCATCCTCATTACACTCCTGGGACACTGAGTTGCATAAGGGCTGTGTGGGAGGGCAAGGTCTAAGGGGAGAAACCGGGGTGAAACATGAGAAATAAATGGCTCCCACCTTGCTTTCAGAAGCCTACAGCAGACTGGTAATAGCCTTTTCGGAGCTCATCTCAGCAGCGTACCAAGGGATGCATATTTGTGTAATAAACCCGGATGTGTGCTGCAGTAGTGGCACTTTTGATAGAGCTTAGAGCCTAAAGTACCTCTTCCGCAGTAGATGGGGATAACTGCAGTTTTGGGAGGGGGCCCTGGTGTGCTGACCCCACGTGAGTTGCTGAGCTTCCCAATGTGAATTTTTAACTTGGGCTCACTGGCTGCATCGTTTCTACTAAGAGGTTTTAAACACTGCTCGTCTTGGGTAACACCAGGCAGTGTTTAATGAAGAATGAAAGAGTCAGGGGGTTTTGTATTGTGCTTTGGGGCGGAAAAATGTCCCTGTAGGACTGCTGGGTAGCAGCAACAGAGATGGGTGCCAAGCTAGAAGTCCAAGTGCTCAGCTTTTGAGTTTGTGGGATGGAGGGGGGTAAGGCACAACATCCCATCCGTTGCTGCAGTACAAAGACTGTGCAGAGAAGGAGAGGGGGGTTGCAGGTCCCCATTGCCTGGCTACAACCAGCAGGAGAGATGTAGTAACCAGCCACACTATGAATACAGAATCAGAAAGTATGCAGGGACTGCTTCAAACGCAGTTGAGTTTTTGCAGTCTGTGCTTCTTCCAAAGGCCACAATACTTCCTCCTCACAGCCCTTCATCCCAACCTGCCCCTCTCCCGCTTCCCAGCAAAGCAAACACTGGAGCACAGTGAGGCAGCTGGCCGGTCCTCTGCCTTTCTCCCTTTCCTCCTCCTCTCCTTGCCAGTTTTGTCCTTCCTTGCACGCTGCTGATGAGTTCTTTGGGGTGTTTCAGTTAGTGTGCGTACCCGGCACGGCACAGTGAGGGCCTGCCCCCTGTTAGGATCTGAGTGGATAATGACAGTTTCTGCTTCCATCTCCACCAAGTCTGTGGGCTGTGTCGGTGGCATTTCATCAGCTGCGTACAGAGGTACCGCTGCCCATCGCTAGCATCATCACCTAGAGTCCTCACCTGGGGCTGCTGCTGGGTTGATCAGCCATGAATTATTTTTCTTTGTTTATTGGTTTGTGCCGATAATGGAAATGTCTTAGTACCTGCCAATTATGAAAAAAAAAAAAAAAGAGAGAGGCAGCAGTAATCTCCTCTGTCTTTCTCTTTTTCTATCTCTCTCCATTTTTTCTCTTCTCCGCTGGGACAGAAGTAAATAAAATGCTTGATAAAATTTAGGCTTTATATGTGTGAGAGAGATACTTATTGTGGTGAGCTGGGTTGAAGAAATGAGATTTGCATAGATATGGATGGATAAAAAGAAGAAGAGATTGGGAGAAGCATGCTTGAATACTGAATAACTGAAAATGTATGGAGCTGAACGTATGCTTATGAAAACTCCCTGGACTTCAGCACCAACTCTGTGCCTCATGCCTTATTTTGCTTTTAAATCATAATACTTATGTTGTCTCACTCCCCACATGTCTCGTTTGAGGATGTTCTTTCTCATCAGTGTGTGAGAGGAGAGAATTAGTATTTGCTGTCCTATAGGTACTTCCCCACTGCAGAGATCCCGTGGTGCTTAGCAGGGTGATGGCAGGGTAATACTCTCCTAGAGACTTCGGACAAGAAAAACACCCATTGCCCATGACAATTAGAATTTGAGGAAGCCCTGAGAAGCAGACATGGTATCATGAAACTATCTGAGCTGAAGACAAATGGTAGGAAATTGCTAGGGCCTTCAGTTTTGCAGTGGTCCTCATCTCTGGAGTACTGAGCCACTGGCCTGGATCAAACATTCAAATTGGACCAGGTGGCTTCCTCTTCGTGCCATTACATGAATTTTTGAATCATACCTAGGATCATCATGACAGACTTTGCTAGAAGCTCAAAAGATCTTGAGAACAGTTTTTCTTCAGGACATTTTACTTCTTTCATGTTGCAGCTGGTACTGCATAAGCTAGGTACTGCATAACTGGACACGAAGGTTTGGGTTGGACCTGGTACTCATCTAATTCAGAAGCCCAGCTTGCATGATGGTTGGTAGCAGATGCATCAGAGAAAAGGAGCAAGGTGGCACATTTAGGTAATCTGATCCCATGCTAAGACTCATCGTAGCGATGAGAGTGACGAGCTGGTTTACTTTCTGAAACTTTAATGTGCCTTTAAAAAAGTTGCATTGTCATAATTCTGGATGTTGCAATGTTTCTCCATCTTGCTCCTTCTGGATATCATGGCAGTCTTCCTTTCAGTTATTTCCTTCAGCTTCCAGTCTCCCAGTCTAATAATATAACATGTGGAGGGGAAAAAAATGCAGAAAAAGGGTGTTCCAGCACCTTTGAATTCAGCTTTTCATTTATCTGAATGCTTCCTTAATCACTGTTTCCCAAGCTTGAACAAAAGTCTAAGCTGATGAAGACAGGTAGCTACCTACTTGTGCATGGGCGCTTTGGGGAGTATATGGAAAGCATATCTGTGATCTCTCCAGGACAACATGAAACCTGAGAATTGAACACATGAGGACATCTTCCACCTGGCTGTCGGTGCTTTGTGGACACATTTCTGGTGCCCATACCCAAAGAGAAAGCAGGTTTGTTCCAGCTCAGCCCATATGTAGGCTGTCCCATTTGCAGTCTTTCCACATGATAAACGGGCTAATTAATTTACAGGGCAGAAAGGGAAAAGAAAAAAAAAGGGGGGCGGGGGGGAAGGAGGGGGACTGGATCAATTGACAAATTGAAATGTCATTTCCCAGCCTGCAGCTGGATGCTGCTGCCTCTCCTCTCTCTCTCCCGCCCTCTTTTTTTCTTCTTAGCCTTTTGTTTTTTGATTTGGTTATAAAAGCCAGGACGTAATTGAAACTGGCATTGGAATCAAACAGTGTGACCTTGCCAGGTTTCTTCCAGTCCCGCCACGCCATCCGTGCTGGCTGAGGGAAATAAAAGAGGACGGAGGGAGGAGTGAGGGAGTGTACCGGCACAGGGAGTCCCCTGACAACTTGGCTGCTCGTGTGCCTGTCTTTGAAAGGCTTGTCTTCTGTGCCTCTCTTATTTATTTAATTTTTATTCAAGGCAGTCAAAGTGCTTTGGGGACCGGGAGGTGACAGCAGAGCACACCGGCAGCTTTTTCTTAGGGTTTGGTGTGTAAATCTGCTGTGGGAACTGAGAAGCACAGTCTGCCAGCTTGAAGAAGCTGGAAGAACAAGGTCCTCCATCCTTGACTCTCTTGGCCTGGCTGGAGCCAGAAGGAGCTAGTCTCCTATTTCCAGAGTCAAGACACTTGTCTCTGCCCACGCTCCCCACTTCTGCCCTGTAGTAGCACCCCTTCCAGATGACTGAGCCAAGAGAACTTGTTTCATCTCTGAGCTGGGCATTTGCTGGAGTTCGTATCTCCCTAGAGGAAAGTTTGGTGCATTGGTCATCTATAGCTTGTCTTCACAGAAGCAGGTATTGTGCCTAGCAGAGCTGGTTGACAAAGCGTACCCCTGGCTAGGTCCTCAAGGAGATTTTCAGGAGGGTCCTGGTGTGCATGCCTTTCTCTGCTACCCCTTTTCTTTGGCAAAAAGTCTGGCAGTCAGGGTGGTGCAGTGTATTTCCAGGGATCTCCAAATTCTGGAGGGGAAGCTGTGCAGGGTTGCGGGGTGCAATGGGAAGCATCCCTGCATTCCAGCATGGAGATGCTGCTGCCTGGGATGCAGCACCTGTGCCCCTTGGGTCAGGCAAAGCAGAGCCCTGGCACACCCTGAGTTTGGAAACGTGAAGATCTTATTGTGAGAGAGAGCTCAATGCACATAAACCAGCAAGGAATAAATCTCCACTAAATCTGTCCCATCTTTGATGCCCTCGCTCGCAGCCAGGTCTGCAGTGTTAGGTTTTACAAACTGGAGCAGGGAGCAAGAATGAAAACAAGACAGAAAGATGGAGGAACTATGTAAAGGGAAAGAGTTGGAGGGAAGTCGGCAAGGCAGGGAGGGAGCACTGGGTGGTGGGTCTTTCCACACTGCAAAATTTGTCTTGCAGAGGAGGGCTGTCAATTTTTTACCCCATCACCAATCCCCCAGGGGCTCCACCTCTGCCTCTTCAAGCTGGCTGGTGACACTAGCTCATTTACCTGACTCCTTGGCTGCCTGGTGGCCACAGCTAGTTCGCTGTGTTTTGCTGCCACAGGACCCGAGGGGAGAAGACAGCAAGCCTATTTACAGGCCATTGAGAAGCTGGGTTTGCAGCAAATGGCATTGGGTGGGATTGGTATAGTCTATATAATAATATCCCCATGTGGCTCATCCATTCTGTTTGTACACTGGATGCTCATTAGATCACTCTAGGTTTACACAGAAACTGCCGGGGTAAAAATAAATATATATATATATTTATAAGCCTGTATTTCTTTGTTCTGATATAAATGAAATATAGAAATCGTGAACAAATGGAGCTCCCATAGGAGAATAGTTGGAGAAGCTTGAGTCAGCAGAAGCAAAACAGAAGGACGGCAGAGCTTTATGCAGGCCTTGATACTGCCTCGTTGCAGACAGTGATTTGTGAGCTCATGGAGATGAATAATACAATTTAATTCAGTTGCTGCTTTGCAGACTTAAGCCAAATTCCAATGTGATTTTTTTGAGATTCTCTTGGTACATGATGTGATAGTGTTTTCTTTTGGGAACAATTCAAACATGATGCTGTGTTCATTCACAGTAGTAGCAAAGTTTCCATGAACTTTAGATGGATCAAAATCAGGACCTTTAATGAACAAAAACATCTTTAAACTATTATATACCTTTCCTCACTAATGCTACTTTGTTGTGGCTTGCCTTTTTTTGCAGTTAGCATAGATTCTTCAATTTGCCTTCTCTTTCTCTTCTGTTTCTAGACAGCTCTGACTTTCTGATCCTCAGATGCTGACGTCTTACTGCAGGTTTGGGCTGTGCATCAAGGGCTCTCATGTATAAATGCTTGCAGAATTAAGTTTTATTCCCCTGAAGGAGCTCTCTTTGAAGTCAAAGAACACCCTCCTACTATTAATATCATTGTAATTAGTGAGATTTCACCCTATGCAAAATGCTGCCCGCTCTCCCCCTGCATGAAGCATTTTCTGGTAAATAATGCAAATTGTATTTTTATGAACATTACATAAAATTTGTAAGTGAATATGCTCTGGTTGCATTTAATGTCACTTTAACATCCTCTCTCTGCACATATTTGACCAATTTCATTTTATGAGAAAAAAAAAAAGAAAAGAAAAAAATTCAGCATTGTGGAAATATTTAAAGAAATTGAATTTTAGACATTCCACTGAGAATATTCAAGTTAGAAGAATTTGTGCATTTGTTCAACCTTAGCAATTGTCAAAGAGAATCAGTCTTAAAGTCCCTTGAGCCCTGATTTGACCTATCAGAATAAGCAGTATCAGATTTTTAGTTGGAAGGTAAGGGAACCTCTGCAGTTGGCAGATAATATCACATATTTATCAATAATAATGATTAGCTTATTCCCTAAGGCATGAGGTAATATAGTCCATGTCATCAGCACTGCTACTTTATATTTGGATGTTTTGGTTCCCCATCTAAATGTGTAATTCCTTGCTTCATTTTTCTAAACTCTTGGCTTTAATGTAATGTGGCAGTGAGTTCCCTTGCCTAAGTTCAGTGTTCTGTTAAAAAAAATATTTCTGTAGTAAATTTGTAATCACCTCCTTTCAGCTTCATTAACTGCTCATTTTTTCTTGCATTATTAAAAAAAAAAAAAAGAGAGAGAAAACAGTGGCACTTCACCTCTATTCTCTGTATTATTCACTATTTTATATATTGTTAACACACCTCCTCTTATTTGTCTTCTCTTTGATACAAACTACACCCCTCTCCCAGCCCCCCCCGTTTCATTCCTGCTTCATGTATGCATTTTTCTACTCCTGTTATCATTCTTGCCACCTTTCTAAAGAGGAAGCTGAAACAATACATCGTGACTTATCTGGCCACTACTCAAACCATCTGGAATTTCAGACTTCACCTTAGAGGGGGGGGAAATTGGGGGGGAAAAATCCATCAAATAAATTGGAAAAACAAATACATTTATTGAACTCACCATCTGGTAGTGCACATTCTACCAGCAGAACAAAAAAAACCCCACCAAGCTAAATTCAACAAATCAATTATTCATTGTGAATTATTCACTAGCTTCTATTCCAAACACTGCCAAGATGTGTTTGTTTATTTTTATTTGGAGTTTAAAAAAATCCATGGCAACATTGCTGTTTGTCTTAGTGTTCGAGCACAAAGTGCAGACCTGCACTTCTATTCTGAATGCCTTTATTTAATCAAAGAAAAGCAGCAGAACAAGAAAGAACAAAAGTAAAGTTCTCAGAAGAGAAAATAGCATGTGTCTGTAAAGTACCATTTCACCATGTCTTTTAAAATGGTAGGTGTTCCAGGTGACCAGAGTATTTTAGAAATACAAACATGTAAAATGCAGAAAGGGCGAGCCTGTATTTGTTTCATTTGTATTATGATAGCACCTGACGCAGAGGGGGTTTGTGACATAGCTAAAGGAAACACACAGCTCAAGCAGTTCTTCTGGGGTACCTGTTTGCCTCCACCTGGCTTTTTGTGGGAACTAAAAGCCACTAACAGGTGGATTGATTTTTACTGAAAAGGACCTTAGTCAAGTGGGGCAACTGCAGGCAAGGCTTCAGTTGCACTACCAAACTCTTAGTTGCACTACCAAACTGGGGGAGGAGAGAAGCAGGTGATGTGGGAATACCGTGCGTCGAGGAGGGTTGGGAGCATCCTCAGTGGAGCTGGTGGGAAGCCACTGTATGCTTGGGCATCATCACTGCAGTGGCTCGAGCTCCTGCCTATGTTGGTCTCGCTTTGTGGCTCAACTTATGCTGTAGGACTGCAGAGGGGATCTGAGTGTGGTCCAAGGCGATGGCAATTTATGATCTTGTCTCTGGTTTGGAAGGTTTTGCAGAGTAAGGCCATTTGGGGAGCTGGGAAGAGCTGGGCAGCTCTGGGTAGCTGGTGGTTAGATCTGAGGAGTCAGCAGAAGGGATGAGGTGAGAGCTGGTCATCCACGGCCCCTGGCCCGACTGCTCTATTGGAAAGCCCAGCAGCAAAGCAGCTATTCTCTCTTCTATCCAGTCTCTTTTGTCCTGACTCAGTTACACCTAGCAACTAATTAAGCCCCTAGTTGAATATTGGCTGAAGGGCAGTGGAATAAGTTGTTTGTATAAGGAAAGCCCAGGAAATAAAAGTACACTATGACTTATACTTTATGTTGATTGTAGTCACCTCTGATAGCAGGTGCTAGGTGCCTGGCCTTAGACTGAAAACATCTGGGGTAAGCAGAGCATTTTCCCATGTGTTCACACAGTGCCACGCACACAGCCCTGCTCCTTTGGCTAATGCTGTATTTGGAGACCAACAGGAGCTCTCAGGTGTGCAAACATCCTTATGCAGGTGCTGATCTTGGCATCCCACTGCAGGATTTATCTTGTCTTATATGGGATGTTCTTTTCTACCTTTACAGATATGTTGCACCAGAAAGTCCTGATGCCTTCACCCAGGAGAGGAATTATATTATTTACTGATACATTTCCAAAAACAGGGGGGACACAATCTCATTTGGGCACATCAAAATTTTGTCTACAGAATTTTGCTCCTACTTCTTCTATGTTAAAAAAAAAAAAAAAAAGGCAGAACCCTGCTTGCTTTTGGATGCACTTTTTATGCCCCTTGATCAGTGCCTGGCTGGTCATCAATTTTATGCCTGCAATTAAATACCAGGCACAAAATGTTCCACCATTAAGCCATGGACAAAAATGCTGCTGTCCCAAATTGCACCTGGAGAAGGACTAAGGATTCTTATTGATAAAGCAATACTCCTGTTTTGAATGCTTGCTACCTTTTTAAAACTATGTCCCAGATTTCAGGAAATAAGGTCAGAATATTCAAAACAGTAACATTTCCCATCTGCTGATGTCCTCAGCTACCAGGTTGCTGCGCTGAACAGTACTAGAGATCTCTGTTGCATCTTGTGGCACTGATCAAATATATATTCAAAAAAGGAGAGAGAGAGAGAGAGAGGGAAAGAGAAATTGAACTTGAAAACACACAAGATTAAAACAAAAAAAAACCAAACCCAAACAACAAAAACAAAACCCCAAACCAAAAACCCCAGCAAAAGAAAGATTAGGCACTTTCTTTTCCCCTTAGGAAAACTCTTTTCGCTTTAATCATCTGATTTGCCTGGCTTCAGTCCAAGCGTTGTTCCTCTCTGACTCTGGCTGTTGTGGATTCTTTGTTCCTCATCCCTGCCCTGGTTGCCTGTACCTATTGCCCTGCCACAGGTTTGCCTGGCTAGGCTGGGCAAGGCTGTAGAAATGTGCTGAGTGTTGGCAGGGCAGTGAGGGGATTGGAGGTCAAGCCCAGGGGAAGAGACGCTTCTGTGGGAGGCAAGATGAATGTTCACCTGTCCTTTACAGGGATTGATGCTTCTCTCAGCAAGAGGTTGCCTGGAGCATAGTCCAGATCAGGGCGTCTGTGTGATGGTAGGGATGGTGGCAGGAGCTGGAGATGGTGCAGAGGAGGTTGAAGAGAAAGCAAGGCTGGGTAGCAGCTGAGGGAAGAGACCCAGAAGAGATGCTTAATAGGTGTATCAACTGCGGTCCTGTGTCCTCAAGGATGGGCTGTCTGAAAGGGCATCACCTGGATCAGCCGGGAATATGGGACTGCTCAGTTTTGGTTTGGAAATGGCCATGGGAAGGGGAGTGGGTAGAAGTTACAGGCTTTGTGAGTGTACAGGTAATGGGTAGACACTCAAAATCCTTCTGCACTTCATAACTGGCAAACCAGAATCAGGCTGTGTAAACTAGGGGTCACAGATGATTGTGACACCCAGTAGCAGGACAAAGATGCATTTGCAAGGGAAGATTCCAGTTTGTTTGGGATTTTTTTGGGAGGGGGGCTTAAAATTAATGCCAGCAATGCACAAGGCTGCCAGTGTTTTCAGCAACATTGTTTTCTAAGACACAGGAGAGTTTTGTTGGCCTTTACAAGTGATTTATTCTGACAGTTAATGTATGTTCAACAATAAATTAAGTTAAAATAGGCTAATAACACATATTCACTGATGCTTTAACAGCTCGGTAATGGATAGGAATTTCCTCTCCGACCTCACTCTCCTTCTCAAGTAAACAGCCAGTGGTATGTAAGCCAGACAAAGATGGGATCTTCCAACGGGAAGGATAGGTAGGCTGGGAGAGAGCAGCCTGAAGCAAATGCCTCTCTAATGTGTGATGACAGAGGACTGAGGAGGTCGCTGGAGGCCTCGGTGTTAGTGGCAATATAAAGTTTGCTCCCAGCAAACAATGTGTACAATGAGAAACTGCACTTTCAGCACTTTGAATCTTTCTGGATATCTCAAACCTACAGCATTTGACTCCGTTTCTGAAAAGTCGTGGCAGCATCTGTCTCATGAGTCTCATGGCTCTCACTGCATGTCAAAGGCATCCCCTCCCTCACAAAGCTGTCTGTGTTATCTAGTACAAAGCTGCGTTGAGGCACTGCTACCCCGAGATCTTTGTGGTGCTAGCTCAGATCAGAGGGTGGAAGTGACACCAAGATGAGTCTGTCCTTGTGCCCCAAGGCAAAGCCACCTAAACTGATGCTATTCTAACCAACCTCATCTCTTCCACTGTTTGGATAACTGGCCTCACTGATGGGATACCAACAGTGGGTATTCTATACGTTTACTTAATTAAGGCTTTTGACACTCTCATAGCACTCCCTTCAGCGCATTAGAGAAGGTCAGTTGAAATACCAAAGGGTGGTTGCAACATCTGTTGTTCTCAGACAGGATCTCCCGATGGTTCTCTGTTAAAGTGGAACATGCGTGGAGTGGCAGAAGTCAGCCCTATATCAGTTATTGCTCAGTATTTTCTTTTACAAGCTGGATGGTAGGATAGCAAAGAAGCTTCTGTGTTTAATGTGTGCAGGATTGCAGGCATGCTTGTGGACAGGGCTAGGAAAAAATGCACGAGTTGCCTGAAAAAAGTTATGCCTGAAATTCAGGAAGAGTGTGTGCAAGGGGCTGCATTTTGTAAGGGGTAACAAAGCGTGTTTATATGGCCAGGAATGGCAGGTTGGGGAGCAATCCTGTGGAAATGCATTCTGGATTTGCTGTGTAATGTGAACTCAGAAGGTGCTAAGCTGGAGCAGAGGTGTATTTTTTTAATTATTCTCATCCTTTCCCGTTCCTCTACAGCAGCCAGGACATTGGGTAACACCTCCTGGCCTGCCTCCCTAGCATTCTTGGAGCCTGGACCTGTGTCTCTGCTATAGCCAGAGAATCAAGGGCTTAGGTAGGTGACAGTGAGTTATAGCAGGTCAGCTGTAGCGATTCTGGGTTGCATCAGGGACTTCAGTTCTTCTCCTTGCTCCCTGCCTGGTTTTGTGTCAACTCAGGAGGTTGGGAACCCTGGTGCCACAAACACGCCTTGTGGGATCAGGGAGAGAGCTGAACAGGAGGAAGAAGCAGGAGGAAGAAGCAGGCAGAAGAGAGCAGATCAAACCAACATGCTGTAAAAACGATCTGCTGAAGCACAGTGACACTGCAGGGGCTGCTTCTCCATCAGCAGTGGATGAGAGCGTCCCCAGCGCAGCGGCCACTGCTGCCACCTGTCCAAGTCCTGCTGAGGCAGCGCAGACCAAAGCCTAATTCTTAGCGCTTGAGGGATGGAAATACGCCCATCACCACCTCCTCTCCTCCCCTTGCCAGCTACCTGCACTCCCCCACTTGCTGCTTCTTATTTTCTTGTAAACAAGCTGGTGTCTCTTTTCTTAAAAGGCACTGGGTTCAGTGTTAGACCTGGAAGGATAATTCCCAATGATTCACTGGTGCTCTGTAGTTTTTGCGTTGTCTGTTACAAACGCCTGTGGGTTGAGGGCAGTTACCTTGACTTTACTCAAGGAATGATTGTTTGCTTATTTTTATAGCTTTGTGTTTGTGCTTTCCTTTTTTTCTCTCCTTTTTAATTTTTTTTCTCCTTTTTTTTCCCCCCCCCACTCCTTTTTTAAAAGTATAAATCAGTTCAGCAACAAGGATCAGAGGTACGCTATTGGATCTGCTCTAGCTGTGATAGATCACACTCTCATGCCTTGTTTTCCTGATTCACTGAGGCTATCTCCTGTAGCCAGAGGGAGTTATGAAGAAACCAGTAGCCTTCACTCTCTCTGGAAGAGGAATCAATTTATGAAAAGGGAACAGATAAGAACTAGACCACTTGGAAAATGTTTAAAGCTGGTTTCCCCCCAGGCTTGTCCTGAAGCATCACTCCTAGGAAATTCAGACAGCTGTACAGCTCTCTGGCTGGGTGGGAGCTTAAAGGTAATCTGTGCATGCACAATTGCATACAGTAATTGTGTGTGCACAAACATTTTATGCAAAGTTAGATGGTTGCAACTGGATTCTTTGATTGCTTTGGACCCAGAGTTGCAGCAAGAGATTTTGGGAGCTCCTCCTCTGCTGTGACAAGCAGTGTCTGGTCCAATATAAAGTACAACTTCCGAATCGAATATGTAGATGTGTTTGAGCTTCTTCTTTGTTCTCTGCCATTACCGGTACGTGGGTTGGCAAGCTGGAAATGGCTTTCTGCCAGCCTTTAATGGGAGCAGCTCCCGATTGCTGAACGTGTGTGCAGAAAGCAAATGCAAAAGAGAGCGGGTTTTGATGGTCAGACCAACCATCTTTTAACTGGGGAAAATTCTCGAGTAATACAGATTCTGTAACTTTCCCAACTCTGGTTATAACACATTTTAAAATCCATCCTGCGGTGAAGTAGAAATTATAGCCAATTAAACAAGACTACCAAACAGAGTCTGTCCCCAAATTTTCCCTTTTTGTATTTGTTGAACTGCACAATTATTTTAAATTGAGTGTTGCATATTCATAAACCGCATTTCAAACCACCCAGTCTTCTGGTTTATGTATCTAGTTGGAATATTAGCATATATTTCAGTAGCTCATTTCATTTGATTGATCCCAAAGTTCCTTAGCGAAGACGCGTGTGATATTCGTACCGGTACCGAGGTGCAGCCTCCTCTGCTCCGGAATAGAGCAGGTGTTGAACAGAGAGAGAGTTTCCTCCCACCACATCAGCTAAACCAACACAGGGCTGCTGCTGCTTCCAACAGGAATGGCTCGATAGGTTGCTGTACAAACAGACCGCAGCAGCAGGATTATAGCACAGCCACCACACTAGAAAAATTTCTTTGCTTGTATCCATATTAAAACCCCTTCTTTGAGAGTGACATTAGGGCCTAAGGGTTGGTCCAGGTGGGCGAGTTGTGCAGGTGTAATCGGAGAGGGGAATTTGAGCCGCCGTTGTTGCCGTTGTGGTGGCAGATTGGGGTCACGCGCTCTCTGTTAGGAAAACCACTCCAGAAGGAGCTCGAGTGAATGATGCTGTTCATGAGAGAGGGTGAGTTATATAGCGGGGTTAATGGGTGCAGGGGTGTTTTCTCAAAATCACACCTTACATATGAGTGGCAAAACCTCCCCGTGCAGAAAAACCCACTCAGTGAAGTAAATGAAGGTTATCAAGTGCCTGTTGCTTTTTAAAACATACTAGGTTGATGGTTGGACTGGATGATCTTAAAGGTCCCTTCCAACCCAGACAATTCTATGATTCTATGATTCTATAGGGGTTGGTAGCTTGTGGAGGAGACATTTCAGAGCTGCATCCTGCACATCCCTCTCTGGTGCCTCCTAGGATTCTGTGGCAACATCAATGTGTTTCTGAGTCACTAACACCATTATTTGCAGTTTCTCCCATCCAAATAATGACAGTTCGTTTCTCAGCTCTGCTTAGCTTGTCAGATCTGTTTCGGGGTGGTATGGCTGTTCAGGCACAGTTACTGAAAAGAAGGATAGAGAAACCTCTTTAATTTCTATCATCTTTCATTCTGATGACATTTATCAAATTTCCTCTGTCTGACAAGTTCAGCTCAGATGTGCTCCTCTGCCTTCTGAGAAGTGCCCCTCTGATGGGCAGGGAGGATGAGGCAATGGGCAGCATGTGCTTGGAGAAAAGGGGGGGTTTGAAGTTGGATAAGGGAGGAGAAGGAAAGAGAGGGGAAAGATGCACTAAAAATGAAAAATAAAAATTCCCCAAAGCCTACAAAATGAGGAAAGGGATACAGGAAGAGAAAGAGGAAGAAAAAGATATTGGTTAAGACTGTATGAAAGGTTTTTTAAGCCCCCACACTGCAGTCTGCAGTCATTAAAATACCTGAAACAACAAGCGCCGTCTTTACTGTTGCGTCTGCCAATGTCCTTGTCACACAGCTAATTCTGTATTATCCAGTCCCGAGCTTTCTCCTGCATTTCCCTGCTATCTTTTTTTTTTTTTTTTCCCCTCAATCACTGTCCATGCCTTCATTTTTTTTTTTATTCACCTCCTCCCCCAGTTCTGGATCTGGAAAGGCTGTGAGAGGTTTCTTTCTTTTCTAGGATAGAGGGACAGCCCCAATAGATCATGCCCACCTCCCCCCCTGCCCTCCACCTCTTAGGTCAGATTAGAGGATGTCCCAGGAGAGGAAAGGCAATAAGGGACGTGAACTGAACTGATCTTTTTGCCATTTTACAGTTTGGGATCACGGTGCTGGGAGGAATGAAAGTGGTCTCTGTCTCCTCCAGCTGCATTGATTAACTGCCTGTCCTAAGGGGGGTCATTTGGAGAAGGCCACCCATTAGGGAAAGAGGTGATAAGTACAGCATGGGCACATCCATGACTCCTTGGCTGTTTCAAAATATTTTTTCCCAGGCCTGAAACACTCAATAGCTTGGTACATCTTGGTACATACCAGGCAGTGGTGGTGTGCACTGCCAGGCACTGGCACCCTGCGTGCAGGGGCTCCATTCAGGAGCCATCTCTTCTTTAAAAGCCATTGCAGCTCAAGCAGGCTCAGCTCTGCCATCAGCCCCAGGCACACGAGCTTTCGCCAGCTGGTAGAGGCAGTGGCTGATATCTGTCATGTCATTTCTAAGAGAGGAACAAATCATGGCTGCTCTCACCCTGAGCTCCAATGTCAGCAGAGTGTGCAGACAAAGTCTCATGCTAAAACGAAGCCGCGTATGCCGGGAAGTTTAGGCTCTGCTGGCCACATAATTGTGTACAAAAGAAACGACTGAAAAATCCCTGTAATGAGCACAACCTGACTGAACAGAACTGTGCTTGCTAATGTCGTTGATGAGTTTTGCTTGTGGATAGCAATGAGCCACATATTTTAACTCCCAGGAGTACAAATGGCCCTTCAGCTGCGGTTTGGTTTCTCTTTCTGCTAGGCTGGCTGCTGCACATGCTTTTCCTCTGTCATGCGTCTTGCTTCTCAGTGTGTCAGGAGAAGAGCTCTGAGGGGATGCTGCATGCTGGATTGGTAGCATCTGCCATCTTCTCAAAAGGATGTGTTAGATACTCTTGATGGTTTGCAGACATAGGTCTGGGCTTTTTGTGACTGAAGGAACATCATGATGGTGACAGCTGCCCTCAAAGTTCAGAGGTTGATTGAAGCACTGCCAAGTTTCAAGGAGTTTTCAGCATTTATCAAGACATCTCTTGGGTCTGGAAATCAGCAGACAACACACTTTCCTAGGAGATTTCCTAGGAGATTCTCTACATGGCTTAAACCTGTAGAGAGGTTTGAGAATGAGTGGGTGGAAATCATGAAAGGCAGAAGTAAGCAGGTTCATCTTTGGCCTCATGTTTGGAGCGAGAAGATCCACAGGTGGTTGGTTCTTTTTTCACCTGAATCACTCTGGTAATCTGGAAATGTCCCAATGGCTACAGATCTATCCTCTTTGGTACTTGCTATCAGACACTGACAGGAAAGGTTATGGCAATGGGATGGCTGAAACAGAGATTGAACTCGGTAAGTGAGCCCAGGTATCTTTTTCAGGCTAGACATGACATAAAAGGAAAAAGCGGAAGATACAGCCATTCATTGATTCCCTGTGCTTACAGATATCTGCTCAAACATGCAACATTTCCTTCTTGATAGTGTTTCTGTTGCATGTTACTGTCCATCTGTGAGGAGATTACATATTTAGCATCTGTCTACCCATCCATCAGCATTAGGTTTCTTAAGGCACCTGTTAACGTGGGGTTTCAGCATGTGTCTTACTTGCCACCTACTCTCTGCATTCTGCATCTTTCTTGGCAGAAAATTCCCTTTCTGTTGTGAGCATTTGCTCTTTGTGTCTTGGTTCAGGTAGAGACTTACTAACTCTCTTTCATGGAGGTTGTTTTTCTTTTCTTCTTTCTTTCTGTAGACTTTCTTGAATGTAAAGTAAAAGTCAGGCAGGTTGAGACATTTTGCCTGGCATGGCTTGCAGTGCGTCACTGTTTCATGATGGCATAGGACAGCTCACTTTTGCAAATACTCATGATACCGGCAGCATGTAAGAACCCCGATTTCAGAGCTTCCCAATTTTAACATCTTATTTGTGATTAAGAAACATGTTGGCGTTTTTATTATTCAGAAGTATTTAAAGAGCCATCCCTGCATGTGGAAAAGTGACTGACTTAGACAACAAAGCTCAGGTACAGGTGACCTTTTAACTGCCAGGTTATTAGCCATGCAGGCAGGTGGAGAGCTCTCCTGGTGAGTCTACCAGGACTTGTTACCTACAGAGGGTAAATTGCTCTGTATGGAGCTGATGTATTCTGGAAGCCCAGGACGGTTATCTGTGAACGATAGCAGTGGGGTAGTCCTCAAGGCCAAAGTGCTCAGCTGCTCCACTCTTGCAAATCTTGGTCACTCTACAGGACCTGACCTCCACTTTTAACTTGAACTTCACCCCTGGCATGTAGATAATTAAGAGATTGAACTAACTGGGATAGAAAATTGTGGTAAACACTATACAGAGAGTTTCAAAGCTCTGCTGATGAAGGCTGCTGGTCATGGAAACAGCATAAGCCAAATAGTTTTGACTCTGTTTTTCTTCTTGTCATTAAAAGAAGAAAAGTAGAACCTAAATGCAGTCTATCCCCTATCCCTAGCTGAAGCACTAACTTATCGTGTGTCTTGTAATAACAGAAGCTCTCATGTCACTATTAGCAACGTACAAAGATATATCAAAGAACTAGCCTTGTCCTCAGAAAGCTTGTGATCTAAAGTCCAGATCCTGAAAAGCCTTAAGAATATGTTTAACAGTATGTTGCAATTATTACTGATAGTAATTGCTATTATGGAACATACAGTTCCCCAATCAGTCGGAAACCCAGGCTACTGGGCTCTCTAATGATAATAAAAACAGTTCCAGAACTAACAAGTTTACAGTCAAAATGTTGAGTATTGACCCTCTGTTGGCTTTCTTACAGTGCATACAAATTCAGTGCCTGTGTAAGGCTTTGCAGACACTACGCATAAAATAGAGGAAAAGATAAGAAATAGATACAACAAAGATATAGGTGGAAGCATAAGGTAACAGTGTAATGTAATATTAAGAATATAAATCTAAGATAGAATTGAGAATATTCCAAGAGCTTGATTTTTTTCTGCACCATTAACTTGCTCTCATTGCACACCAGCATATATATAGATTCTCTGTTCTTATTTTACCTGTGAAATGTACAATTTCATATATAATGTGTGATAAATAGGATGTACAATGGTCTAGAATCAATGGTGCAGGAGAAACTTTAACATATGGAATGGCTTGACTTCTAAGTGCTTGATTTCTGAGTCTTAATGCTTTAGCAATGCTGAATTTTTTGTGCTGTAGATATATTTGTATGCATGTGCCCTTCTGAAGAGCTAGGTGAAACAGAAGCCAAACTCAGCTGTGTAGTGGTGGCGTCTCTTTAACAAGAAAGACCTAATGAGCTTGTAGCAAAGCCCATCTGTTTGACAGGACATTTGTTGAGTGCTAGTGCAGCTGGAGTGGGATTCTCTCTGATGGGAATAGATGGGCAGGCTGGTAATTTTTATGCAGGAGGCTGGGTCTGTGGGGAAGAAAAATGGTTCTGCATTTGTTTTGGTTACCTTTTAGTTGCCCTATTTGTTAATAGATGGACTTCCTTGAGGCTCTTTTCCTATTTCAAAATTGAAATAAATAAAGAAAAATGCATATTTTTTTCTCCATAACCTTGGGGATAAACCAGGCTGACTCTGTAGAATGACAGAGATTTTCTCCTGTGGAGTGGGGAGTGCTAGGGTTTAGAACATGTTATTTTAGACAGATATCTATTTGGACAGAGTGAAAAACCTGAAGATGATAAATGGCCTGTATTTGCACATTTCCCAACTGAAATGCTGGCATTACTGGAGGCCCATTTCCCAAATCTGATCTGAAAGACATGCTTCATACTTATGTCTCTTCCTAGTGCTTTTATACCATCATAAAGACTTTAGTATCCCATCAAGACATATTAACATTTTTCCTTGAGCCGGGATGGTCTGAAAGTGGCTTATTTTCCCAAACTCATCACGCCTTTTCTTGGTAGCAAAGAAGTCCCATATATCCTCACTTTCAGTGCTCTTAGAAGCTCAGGGCATGAAGGAGGCTTGATGTGACAGTCGAATAGGTAAGGACTCAAATGAAGTCTATGAAAATACAGCCAAAGGCTCTCAGTGAAAAATTTTTACCACTAGTGCCCTTCCCCAGTGTGATGACTACAGCCCAGTTTTTGTTGTCTCCTTTATTAGGGAAGGAAACATGGAGTGACAAGCATATACAAGAGCCGAATGTAACAGATGATACATGGAAGCATTATATATGAACATAAACATAAATATATGATGGAAAACATCCCATAGCCCCAGCCAATTTTTCCTCTCCTTCCTTCTTTCCCTTTCAAATCAGATAAATTAATATTTTATTTTTGTGCAGCTGTAGGGGAGACATATATTATTGAAAGGATCGTGTTTTCCCTGAGTCCCTCCCCATTCCCTGGCTTTCTGTACCAGATAAAGGCAAGTTTAAAAAGGAAAATAAACAACGACTTTTAGAGTTGGAGTCACGGCAGTACCAAAAGTTCCACCCAAACACTCATGGAAGGACCCTCTGCAAGGTTACTTTTTATCTCTTGATAAAATTACTTGCCTTCCCGAGATACACAATAAGGCCATCAATAAGGCTCCCACAAGACATCAAGCTTGGCTTTTAATAAGTTCTAGAGATGCCCAATGTATGAGTATAGTCAGAAGGAAGGCATTGCTAGCAGCACCCCGTGCAGTTTTGGGGGCTGCATCAGTGTATGTCTCAGGTTCCCTGTCAAAAAGCAATGCTTCCCTGTTTGTGTAGCATACTGTAAATTGCATGAGTGGAAAGCTCTAATGAAAGAAGTGTATTGTAGGATTGCAGTCTCAGGCACAGCAAAATTTGCTGCTGCTTGATTTTGTTGTTTTTTTTTCTGGAACAGACCTGAGGGTTTCCTATCCAGGGAATTAGGAAGTTTTCAGATGCACCAAATTCAAATCAATTCAGCAGAGATTTTCCTGATTTTGGTTTCGCAGAGAAGACATGGTGACACTAGAAGTTTTGGATCCAAACTGGGATTCCCTAAACAGGACACCCTGCACAAAATTCGATCAGAATCTCCAAATACAGGATACTGATCGGTCCTTTTAAAAACCACTACTCTGAACCACTCCACAGCTTGCCAAAGCGTGAAGGTGCTGATGAGTCTGCCTTTAATTTCAGGTACAAAATAACATTTGAAAACAGATGAGTTTTAATGGAGCAAGTATGTCCCCCTTCCAGACCAGTTATAGGAGGGTATGAGCAGCCCTGCTTTACTGTCATCTCTTTGTGAATCTCTGAGTAAGATATAACAGAGATTTAATGCCATGACCCAGAGATAACATGTATGTTTGTCATGTTTGTTTCCAGCATTTCAGATGCCAATGTGGGGGTTTTTTTTTGGGGGGGGGGAAGGGAGGAGAGTCTTCAGGTGGCTACAAGTGTATTTTAGAAAAAAAAGATGGGGAGAATAAACTGATCCTACAGACTGATAAAAAAGATATTCCTTTCTGGCTTTTGCTGACGGTAGAAAGGGATGTATTTGAGAGTGAGGGCACTGGATGGAGCAAGGCCATCTGCCTGACCCCCCAGGAGTTCAGCGAGAAGCTTTATCATCTCCTGGTGTGCTGTGAGGCATTTACTAAGTCCTGTGCAAAATTTACACTTTCAATGTGGCAAAGGTTTTTAGAAACCTAAAGCGTCAGCCTCCAGGAAAATCATGCAAGAAAAGCTTCCCTGCCTTGCCTGCCTTAAGTCCTACCTACCTTCCCCCTTCTGCCCCCAGGGCTGTCCCCCAACCCCATCTCCCCTGTGGCTTGCTTCATGTCTGAGAAGGCTCCCACAGCTGTAGCAGAAATTTGCATCCTCCTCTGTGTCCTCCCCCTTCCCAGCCACACACAGAAAGAAAATTCAATTAAGCAAGTGATTTGCTGTTGTGTTTAAGTTACAATAGTAGTAATCACACCAATTATAGAAATCAGGTTGGCAATCATGGACCCTGCCCTCTGGGTTGCTATTAACTTCATTCCAGTATGTGATTTCCCTCCGCCCCATTGAAATTGGTGAATGTCACCTGTGTATATCCCTGCTCCTCCAGGATGTAATAGCGTCTTTAAAACCTAACAACCAATTGCTGCCCTCGCACGTGTAGTCAGATTTATCCCTACCTCTCTCTATTACAATAATGAGTGGGTAGCAGATGTAGTCAAATGCTGTTGCAGTATTCTTCCTCTGCCCTCCCTCCATTTCCCCAGCAAGCAATAGTTTGAATCTTAAGCAGCGTCTTGTATTACTTAGTAAGAACATTTCCCAGGCCCAGGGGAAAAATAGTTACACAACTGCCTAGGATCCTTTTTTTTTTTTCCATTTTCCCTTTTTTTTTCCCTCAGTCCTATCTTTCTTTCTACTTGGGTGAATCTTCTTTAATTATTGAAACTGTACAGCGAGAAGCACTGTTAAATATGATGACAGATGTCTCCCTCTGTTCATCCTTTCCTATCCCCAAGATTATCAATGGAAATCCCTTCACAGACAAAACATCACTTTATTGTATGGAAATTTTACCTGTGATTTTTTTTTTCCCCTTCTGTTGCTCTTGTGAGTGTAGGCAGATTTCTTGTTGCATTCCTCTTGTTACTTCTTCCTCCACTCTAAAGACAAGGGGATGCGAAATACAAAATACATTTGATTAGAAGAACTTTTTGAGAAAGAAGCAGTCAGTCAGTTTCATTGGTTCAGGCAGAAAATTGTGCCTCTTTCTGCCATGAAATGCTGAGACAGTGTATTTCGAATGTGGCCCCTGGCTTGGGGATGCAGCAGCTCCTCTGGATATCAAGGTACCCTCCAAACCCAGAAACAATCAAATCACCATATTCTTTCAATAGAATTGGTCATTTCTCAATTGTACATATGTATGAATTCAGGGTGAAATTGGGTTGTGACATGTGGAGGGAATGAGATAAAATGATGAATGAGATTAATCTCACACTATTTTAAAAAGGTTTTGAGATCTTTGAATAGAAGTGCCAGTGAAAGAGGAAGCAGAATTATGATTGCTCTTAGTGATAGCGTTCTCTCATTGCTGCTCTACTCGCTCCCAGGGCTGGGAGATCTGCTCACATCTCAGAGCCAAACCAAACTCCAGCATTAGAGGTTAGAGAGGTCCATAGAATCATAGAATGGTTTGAGTTGGATGGGACCTTCAAAGGTCATCTAGTCTAACTCTCCTGATGTGGAGAGGGACATCTTCCATTAGATCAGGTTGCTTAAAGCACATGCAACCTGACCTTGAACACTTCCAGGGATAGGGCATCCACAACCTCTTGGGGCAACCTGTCTCACCACCTTCCTAGTAAAGAATTTCTTTCGTATATTCCATCTAAATTTTCCCTTGTTTAGTTTAAAACTGTGAGCCCTTGTCCTGTCACTATAGTCCCTCATAAAAAAGTCCCTCTTCATCTTTCCTATAAGCCCCCTTTATATATTGAAAGGCCACAGTGAGATCTCCCTGGAGCCTTGTCTTCTCCAGGCTGAAAAACCCCAACTCAACATATTTCAGCCCTCTGATGATTTTTGTGGCCATCTGGACTTTAACAGGTCCATGTCTTTCTTGTGCTGGGGACCCTAGAGCTGGACTCAATACTCCAGAAGGGGTCTCACCAGAACATAGCAGAGTGGCACAATCACCTCCCTCAACCTGCTGGCCGTGCTGCTTTTGTGCAGCCCAGGATATGGTTCATTTTCTTGGCTGTGAGCACACACTGCGGGCTCATATCTAGTTTATCATCCGCCAGCATCACCAAGTCCTTCTCTACAGGCCTGCTCTTAATTAGTTCCTCCCTCAATCTTCATTCATATTGGGGATTGCCCCAACCCAGGTGCAGGACCTTGCACTTGGCCTTGCTGAACTTTATGAAGTTCACATGGGCCCATCTCTCAAGCCTGTCAAGGTCCTGATGGATGGCATCCATTCCCTTAAGCATATCAACTGCACCACTCAGCTTGGTGTCATCTTTAGACTTGCTGAGCATGTGCTCAATCCCATTATGTCATTAATAAAGCTGTTGAATGGTACTGGTCGCAACACGGACCCTATAGAGACACCGGTTGTTACTCATCTCCCTATGAACATTGAGCCATTGGCTGATACTCTTTGGATGTACCCATCCAGCCAGTTCCTTATCCATCTAATACTCCATCCATCAAACCCATATCTCTCCAATTTAGCAACAAGGATTTGGGGTGGGACCATGTCAAAAGTATTACGGGAGTTAAGATAGATGATATCAGTTGGGTCCATCAAAGTGTTATCCTGTGTACAGTACTATATACCTACTTCACCTGCGTTTTCTGGTGCGCAGCTGCTCCTCATGCCTTCTCCTGTTGTACTCCTGCCTTTCCCACAGCCACTGTGTCTGGGTCGGGTGTTCTTCCTTCATTGGTGGCATTTGCTACAGTCCAGAAAAGAGGCCGTTAGGAGCATGTTAATTTAGATGCTTGTTCAGAAGTCAAATTAGCCTCTCACATCTCTGCCTTTTTGGGATCACTGTTTTTCCTGTGGTTGGTCTGCTGTATTATTTACACTTTTCACAAGAGAGGTGGCAAGCCATCTGGATTTGGTGCGCAGCCAAAGCTGGTCAGATTGCCCATAGAATTAAGATAGAGCTGCCACGTATTGGGAATATCAAGCCCTTTAACAGGTATGAGAGCAGCTCTGGAGTGGCATTTTCCCAGCGTACTATGTCTGGTAAATTGGGCAGTGTTGAAGCATTTAAGAGATTCTCTATTATGTCTGTCCTCTACTGCCTGTCTCATGCCTCACCTCTCTAAATAAGCTCATTACAAATTTGTGGCATGCTTGGCTCAACGTGTCCGCACAGCGAAGGAGAACTTGGCCAGTCTCAGCCTGGAGAAGAGGAGGCTCCGGGGAGACCTAATAGCAGCCTTCCAGTACCTGAAGGGAGCCTACAGGAAGGCTGGGGAGAACCTGTTTAGAAAGGCCTGTAGTGATAGGACGAGGGGCAATGGCTTTAAACTGGAGGGGAGCAGATTTAGATTGGAGATCAGGAGAGGGTTCTTCACTGTGAGGGTGGTGGAGCACTGGAACAGGTTGCCCAGGGAGGTGGTTGAGGCCCCTTCCCTGGAGATATTCAAGGTGAGGCTCGATGAGGCCCTGGGCAACCTGGTCTAGTTGGGGGTGTCCCTGCTGACTGCGAGGAGGTGGGACTAGATGACCTTTGGAGGTCCCTTCCAGCCTGGGCAATTCTATGATTCTATGATTCTATGATTCAGTCATCAGAGTAACTTTGGGCTTTGACATGGTGCAGAGTGGGCGCCATGGCAAGGCCTTGCCCCTTCCCCAGCACAGCTCAGGCTGGCTCCTGAGCAACCTCTCAGAGGGGCCTGGTCACCATTCTCTTCTGGCCAAGTAGGGGAGGATCACGTTTAAACAGGAAACATATATTGAGGGGGAACCAGTGCAGAAATAGTAAATGAGGGCCTAAAAGTTCAGTCAAATGATCGTTTTGGTGTTTTCCTCTTCCTCAGTAAGTTGCAATTCTCCATTGGTTTCTTGTCATCAGCCCATCCTAAGAGCAAGCTCCTCTGGATGACCCAGAGTGTGCTGGCAGTGGCAGAGGAGAGTAGCCCCGAGGATACAGCTTCCTCCTGGGCTGGCACCACCAGCTGTAGCTGGTGGTGATGCGGCGGCTTTCCATGGGTGCCCTGGCTTGATGTCCTGTGCTGGGATGTGAGCTGTGGTGTTGCCTCCTGCAGCGGGCTGAGAGCCTGCGTGGCTGGGGCTGGGGCTGCAGCGTGCTGGGCTTTGACAGCAGCACTGGGCCAGGTGCCTGGCTGGGCTTTCAACCATCCCCGGGGCAGGCGCCGGCTGTATAATCACACCGACAGGAGTGGTTTAATCCTAGAGAAGCGAACAGATGGGGAAGGGAAATGGCAGCATTTCAGGATGTGCAGGTGTTACCTGCCATGGTGCTGCTTTCAGTTGGCTGCGTGGAGAGGTTTTGCTGGTCTTCCTGCCACTTTGGCTGGCCTGGAGGCTGAGGGACCTTCCAGCTCGCTGGCAGGCAAAGGAGAGGGGGGCTGTTGTGTCTTAGCCAGACCCCTGGAGCTTTAATTCCTGTGCGCTTTCCAGTCCTGACTCTCAGCCACGTGTAAATCTCCCCCTGCTCTTCACCTGCCAGAGCCCAGGGCGATGAAGGATCAGGTGGCAGGTAAAGTAATCAATTTGGAGGGCTTTTAGCAGCACGTCCTGCCATCGTTTGACAGTGCATCTCTGTCAAGGAGACTGTGTCTTTCCTTGATCAATAAATCAATCTGTCCTTTTTTACCTTTGTGCGCCAGCACGTCAGTCATTTCATGCCATGGACAATGTAGAGCTGGCACTTAAGTGGCATGGTAAATATTGCCTCCTGCCGAGGCCCCTCAGGGGTGAACGAAAGTCCAGGACTTCACGTCTCTGCCCATGCCCAGGCAGCTGATCCACATCCTGTTACCTGCCTGGATCACTGGGTGGCATCTGCTGTTCGAGGCAGGTCCTCTGTCAGGATATCTCTGTCATGTGCCTGAGTGTTTCCCTGAGAACCCTTGGGCTCGTGTCCATGTAAACCACAGGACTTCATTTTCCTCAGGTGTCACCAACTCATGGCTTCAAGCTCCAACAGGGTAGGTTTAGATTGAACATTAGGAAAGAATTTTTCACTGAAAGAGTGGTTGGGCATTGGAACAGGCTGCCCAGGGAGGTGGTGGAGTCACCATCCCTGGCTGTGTTTAAGGGCCGTTTAGATGCAGTGCTAAGGGACATGGTGTAGGGGAGGACTTTGTAGAGTAGGGTAGATGGTTGGACTTGATGATCCCAAGGGTCTCTTCCAACCTAGACGATTCTATGATTCTCCTAGAAGCCTCTGCAACGGGGCTCTGCCAGCATCTACCCTTGCGTCCCTTAAGTGCTCGCTCCCACATGCTGCAAAGCGCCAGTGCTGTGTTTTGGAAAGAAAAAAAAAGCATGATCTCCCCTGGCTAGTTGCTGATGGAGGCACGGAGGACTTCTTGAGGTCATTGCCAAGCACGGGCTGAGGTGGGCTGCTGAGGTTTGCTGGGTGGCACTTGCTGCTGCTGGTCTGGGACTGGCACTGCGCCCGGGGTGAATGCTGCGCGCAGGGTGGGCTGAGCTGCCTGCGCCTGCCTGCTAAGGTTTCTGGAGACATAGCTTGTGTCAGCCTCAATCTCCTATTTATCTCCTCTTGTTCCCGCTGTCACAACTCTTTCCCGTGAATGCAGAGTGAAGAGGGCAGTAATGCTGGGCAGAGAGGGACTGACAAACGGCTGGGGCCTCAGAGCGGTGCTGTGAGTGATGTCTGCCTGCTGTGACGTGTTTGCTTGTTTTACTGGGGACCAGACCGAGGGGCACCAAAGTCAGTTTCCTTAGGAATATCAGTCTGTAATATCAAAGTGAGGGGCCGCATCTGTTCAGCATCTCTTTCCCAAAACTGAGGTGTGATTACATGAGACTAGAAAATAACTGGTTTGGGTGTTCTGTGCTAATTTAGGGCATCTCCCTTAGTAACTTTTTAGCTCCTGGCTCTTTTTTGGCAAACAGCTTTGCTTTCCCCTAGCACCTTTTGTCCTAAACTCTCCAATTTCACTGAATTTCACTGAATTTTTAGAGTTGGAAGGGACCATAGAGATCATCCAGTCCAACTCCCCTGCTAAAGCAGGACCACCCAGAGCTTGTCAGAGCATGTTACTCAGGACTGCATCCAGGCGGGTCTTGAAAATCTCCAAAGAAGGGGACTCCACAACCTCCCTGGGCAGCCTGTTCCAGGGCTCCGTCACCCTCACCGTGAAAAAGTTCTTCCTCAAAAATTTTTTTTTTTTTTTACCGTCCCCCTTGCCTCCAAGGCCAGAGATTCATGGGGGGCACTCCTAGCAGTGAAGACTGAACAGAAGAAGGCATTCAGCAACTCTGCTTTCTCCATGTCTTCCACTACAAGGGTCCCCACCTCATTCTTCAGTGGACCCACATTATTCCTAATTTTTCTCTTGCTGTTTACATACCGAAAAAAACCCTTTTTATTATTGTTAACTGTAGTGGCCAAGATGAGCACAGTTTGAGCCTTGACCCTCCTAATTTTCCCCTTGCATATCCTCACCGTTTCCTGGTATTCCTCCTTGCCTGTTCAATTGAAAGTTCAAGGTGTAGTAAAGGGGATCCCAGTGGTCGGATGCCCTAAAAACACCACAGCTTGGGCCTGGGAATTCCTCAGGCTACTTTAGAAATATTTGGAAACATTGAAGCCGAGATGTCAAGAGACTGGAAGCTTCCTGCTGGAATCACAAGGAGTCCCTTCAACACACCGGAGTCATCCGGGAGCCAGCTCCAGACTGCAACCCATCCTGTCCCCTACCTTTATGCTTTAACAACAAGATCAGCCTTCATCTCTAGACACATCTAATTGTATCCTTAGGCTATTATGACTATAACTACACTGCTACTCTAATTAGGCTTACGGTTCAACATCTTTCTTAATTTCTCCTTTCTTTAATTTCTTTGAAATGCTTTAGACAGCCAGCCTAACTTAACCAGTCTTTCATCACCTAACATCCTTCATCTCTCCCTCCCTCTCCCCTGGCTGTGGCTGTGGCGTGCCAAGCCTCTGTTACAGCTCCTCTGCAGCCTATGGCTGGTGGAGCATCTCCTTCCATTCAGGTGGCAGGGGAGCTGCAAACTGGGCAACAAGAGTCCTATCTTCACCCCTGCGGTGAGGTTCAGGGAGGCCTTGGTGTGCTGCACAGTGACAGCTGCAAAATTCCTGGATGACCCTGGATTTGTTTCCATCTTAATTGTTCTTACTTCTTTTTGGAGGTCAGGCCCTGCCATCAGCTGCCGGCTCCTCAGAGATTTTAGAGAGAAATGGGGACTAACAGCTTAAAATGTGGTTCTTGCCTGAAAAAAAAAGTGACTCGATATAAATAGCCTCTTCCTCTTCTGTTGCTCTAATTCCTGAGTGACTCCAGGTCAGTTTTGCTTGCTTTCAGATGGAAAAAAAGTTTTTGCCATCTCTTTCTCCTGTTCGCCACAGAGCTCCAGGAGAGAGACCTGCAGTTTCTCAGCAGGATATCTAACTAAGGTCTTAATGAAAAATTAGGGTTGTTCTTGGGAATGAGGGGGAAAAAAAATCCCCAAAACACCAGTTTAATTCATGGATCTTTTCTTAGATCTGCATAGTTGAGAATAAAACTAAAAAGTGACCAGCAACTTAATCCCTTCAGAAGGGCACAGCAGGAACCACAGGTTTGTGATAAGCATAGTTGTATGTATCTGTTTACAAGGAACTTCTTCAGGAAATTGTCTTTAAACATATTGGCCAACAAGATACTTGTGAAGTCTTTATCATGTGAGCGTGCTTGCATCAGATGTACAGCAGTGCTGTGCCACATACTGCCTGCCTCCATAATGCCAGCATGTGGGGCAAGGAAAGTAACGCCAGGCTTTTCAATCTTCTGCTTGCCACAGCCCAGCACCTTTTCTTCCTCTCTTTAGGTCTGTTCAAGGAAGAATGCAACTCCTCCCCTGCAGGGTTTTTCAGTTTAAAGGTGCAAAATGTTTCTCCCTCTCTGTCTGCTCTAATTGCTGTAAACGGATGTTTTACACGGGGGCTATTGTGTGCTCAAGGATGCTTTATAAACAGAGGAAAAATTCAGATCATCAGAAATGGCCTGCAGACTATATTAACAAAGTATGCAAAATCTCCCTGCTTCCACCCATCCTATGTGCAACAACCAAAAAAGCCCTCAGGTAGGCTCTCAGTTGAGCTTGAACACATCTCTTCTAATGTACACATCTGCATATGGGGGGGGGGGGGCTGTGAGTGGGTGCCCTCGGGATCTGGACATGAAAGTCTTTCATTCCCAGCAAAAGAGGTAGCTCTTACACCCCCCCATCTTCCCTCCTTCTAGCTCTGCTGTCCAGGCTTCCGAAGGTACCTTAATGCAAGGATTCCCAACCACAGCCCAGCCTTGTGAGGCAGAAGATTTCATGGTTTGGGACATCTAGGGCCTTCCCAGCTTGCTGCGTTGGCACTTTCATGTAGCAACATCTCTGCTAGCGTCATTCCTGCCCAGCCCGAGAGCTTCAAGAGAGAGTTGTCCTGAGGGACAGGCAGAAATATGCCCTCTGTCATCCTGATCAGCCCCCTAGAGCTGCTTGAGAGGGAAGGAGAGATCACAGACAGGTTTCCCCATGGGCTGGTGTCTGGTTGGCCCCCAGGGGCTGATGTCAGGTGGGCACTGCAGCTTGGAAATCTGCAAACTGAGAGCTTGCCCACCAGTGGTTACTTGAGACCCCACAGCAGGTCTACTATGGCTAGATGTGATGACCCTAGTGCAAGTTGCATTATCAGTTCATCCTGGCTACCCTTGCCATCTCTGTTACATACCGAGCAGTTCCTCACCTTCTCTCCTAAATGTTGGTGTGGCTGCTGCACAGCTTCTGCCGAGGCTTTCCAGAGGTGGCTGCACTTTGCTGGCAGGTGAAGGAAAGGAATTCCACTGCTGGTATGGATAGCATCTCCAGAACATCCTGTGTCTCACAGGGCTCATACTGCAACTCAGGAACTGGAGGTGAGGATAATAATTTATCTTGTTCCCTACCATGAGACGTAGAAGAAATAGTGAAGCCAGACTGGGGCCTAGGGAAGGACCCATTTTCCATTCCTTCCTCCCCCTGCCCTCTTTAAACACGAAGTCTAGAAACCAGGGAAGCAAAATCTCCTTCCCAGTGAACCATGCGAGTCTGGTAGCTGAGGGGCTTTAAGGGCAGCTGCCAGCTAGAGTAAGACTTGCAGCAAATTCACAGGAGTTGGCTGTAGGCACGTCAGATGATGTAAGGAGAAGGGAGTCACTGATGGATACAGAAATAGAAGTCACCAAACCAGCTGAGGAGGAGAGGAGAAAATGTTGCTTACTCACAGGAAAAAAAAAAAGGGGGGGTGTGGTGTGCGTAGTAGTGTTTGAAAGTAACTGCCTGCTTTTCCTATTGCTTTCCTGTTCCCGTTTTTCCAGGCTCTTTTAATTGGCAGAAGTCACCCCATAAGCATCCCTAGGTTACCAACTCACAGGGAATCGAAATTCCTGAAGCCCCTGAGATGTGATGGTGAAAGCTGACTCCAGAAGTAGTGTGGAGAAAGATTTAAAGCAACACGCTGTCATATGGAAACTTGCTGTGCTCCCCATGTCCCAAAACACTTCTGCTGTTTCCTGCCCAAAATCGTGTAGATGGGTGGGCCCTGCATGCCCAGGGTGGGCGCTGGGTGCAATGGGACCCTGTCATCCTGCTTCTGCCGTGTTTGGCGCTCACCCTCCCTCGAGCCACAGAAGGTGCAAGGTGAAGGAGAATCTGACCCCAAATGTGCACTGCATGGAAGACAGCTGGTCATCCTTGTCACCCCATTTCTCTCACTCATTCTTGAGGACCCTCCTTGCGACTCTCTCAGCTTACCCATCGCTCTCAGCACCAACAGCCATCTCAGCAATAGGTACCCAGGGACTCAGTGCTCAGGCTCAGCCTGGCATTGCCCACAGCACCCACCCGCAAGCCGTCATCCACGCGCCTGTTGGCCAGTGGCCCTCTTGTCCTGGGGCCACTACAAGTCCCATGAGGGCAAGTGGGATGGGTGGTAAGATATGAGCTGATCCCTGCCCCAGGCCGTGAAGCTGTCATGTCCTGGGGTGCAGATCAGGGGAGCACCCCTGGTCAGGCTGCTGGCTGTCCTGGCAGCCACCTCCTCCGCAGGGTGTGAAAGTGCCTCCTCTGACAGCTCCTCATGGGGCAGCCAGCCTGACCGGAGGCTGAGAAAGAGGTCAGGGCTGAAGGGATGCCAGGGTGAGAGAAAGCAAGGGAAGAAAAAGCAGGGAACAAGCTCTGACTGCAGATGGATTTTGCCCCCTTCTGTCAGCATCCTGCAACAGACCCGAGCTGCTGCCTCCGGCTGGCTCTGCCTTACCGAGGCTGATGCGTTTGGCTGTACGGATGCTATCACAGCCACTGGCATCCTCCCCCCAGTCTCTTGCTGGTTACAGGCAGGGAGGCCAGAGATTATGACTGAAGCCTCCAGGGCACTCAGCTTTAAAGCCAGATGATTGTGCCATAAACAAGGGTACTTTATTTTCAGGTCAGAAGATAGCAGGCTGGGGCAGGAAAGCTGGTGCGGGTGTGGAAGGGAGTGAATATTTGTGGGAACAGGGGAGTCACATAACTAAGGGGTGACTGTCAGTGGCTGAACAGACCTCAGAAGGTGGCAACATATTTTTGCCCACAGATTCACCTCAGTGTTGGCATCACAGGAACATGGAGGCAGGATGCTCCCCCTGGCCCAGTCTCCTGGTGGATAGCAGGAAGAGTGTGGAGCCTCTAAAGTAGCACCTGTGATTGTGCTGACCTCCTACCCTGCCCTAACCCCTTGTATCTCTCAGGCAAGCAAAACTTGAAGTTGCTGCCAGGTGATGGCCGTCTGGAATGATGAGCTAAGCCTCAACCTGGCATGTTCACTGAAGTAAGGGGTAGATGGGGATGACCTCAGGAGAGCAAGTGGGGGAGGAGGAGGTGTACCTTAGAGATGCTCACATGTGTCCTGTGCAGCAGAGGATGGGGAGCTGTGCAGGCAATCATTTTTTCTAGTGAGAAGCAGCAGTGTCACATATCCTTAATGAGGTGTGCTTGTGCAAAAGGACTGGGAATTTTATGCTGCCTGCTCTGGAACTGATCTGCCCTCATAACTGATTTCTCAAGTCATGGAGGCAGGCTCATCACAGCCACATGTGCCTTCCAGAGCATGTGGGCAGGGATTGTGTCCCCACGCCAACTCAACAGCAGAATCTCTGGAGAGGCCTGTACAGGCTTCCTCCAAAATGTCTGTAAGAGGGCAAGGTAAACTATGTCACACTCCTTGTTTCTGCACAGATTTGTTTGGAGCAGGATAGATATGGATGCTGTGGCTGGGCAGATTACTTGGGATGCTTGGTGGAAGTGGGCTCTGGAGCACTGTGGTACAGCTGAAGAAGAGCATTGCAAGAAGAGGGAGCCTGGGATGAATCTTGTCACTAGGCAGTTTTGCAGGCATGTGGCATCTCCCCACCAGCCTGCTTGGATGGTTCTTGCTGGGGGAATTGCGTTCCACAGGCACATGACAGCTTTTTCTTCTATCATTTTGCTGTTCAGCATTAGTTCTGGACTTCAGTAGGAAGGTTTTAGTCACCTTATAAATAATCCCTTTCTCTCCAGTGTGACCTCTGTGCAGGCTCAGTGTGTACTGCTAAGCAGCTACACGGGAGGTGGTTGCTTTTCCACAGCAACTATGATGCGTGGAGGCCCAGCAGTGTTTCAGAGCCTCCTCATCGACATGCACTCCACAGATAGAACCTACAAGGGCACCGAATGCTGCCCAAGGTACACAAATTCCAGTGGTCTTTTTCTCCCGGCCATCACCCAGTCAATATTTCAACAACAGTCTGTCCAAAATGAATCCAATTTTGAATCCATTTCAGAGTTCAAGGAGTGTCTGGACAACACTCTTAGTCATCTGTTTCAGTATTAGGTAGTCCTGTGAGGAGCAGGGAGTTGGACTCAATGATTCCTATGGGTCCCTTCCAACTTGAGATATTCTATGATTCTAAGACAGACCTAGGAGGATGTGTGCTTCAGTGTCATGTTGACTCCTTTGCTTACATCCCAGCTGAAAAGCAGGTCTGCTGGGCAAACCCACTTCTTTTCAGCCACTGTCAGTAAGGTTTTGTCTCTGGAGCAGTCCTGAGCTCGCTCCAGGGCCAGGCTGGCATTAGCTGAAGTGAGGTGGAAATCTCATAGGCACCTTTACAGCCTTCATCCCCAGGGCAGTGTTGTATACCACCTGATCCCTTCTGCAGAAAACACATCATCATTCTTTGAAAATAGGTGGTGTGTGGGATGACCCTACCTGATGGGGTGGATTTAGGTGCGTCCAGGAAAAAGAAAGCACACCCCAGCCTTTCTGGCAGTTCAGTAGCAGACTTGTAGCCAAGTGTCACAGGGAGCATCTTCCAGCCCATCACTCTTTGTCTCCTGTTAGTCTGCATTTATCTGTGGCCTTTGTATCTCTTGGCTGCAGCTCAGGCCAGACATGGGCAGCTCACCAAGACACCTGTTCTTGCATCATTCCCCATCTCCCTGGGTTATTTATTTACTTTCTGCCTCTTTCTGCTCTATAAACACAAGAGATACAGGTCACTGGGAAAAGCACCTAGCCTTCTGTACGCAGATTGTAACCACAGCAGGCCCAGCAAATCCCAGTCAGACCCCAGCTATGAACATCTCTCCAGCTTGGCCAGCCTGGAAGAAAAGAGCCGTATCTAGCACATTGGCTCTGCTTTTCCTAGAAAGTGGGAAGTGCTTCAGACACAGGTTGCAGTGTGCTAGAGCACGTTGCTGTAACACCTGGGAGAGGAGAAGACATCTGCAGTCCTCTGCCCTCCTGCTAGATGGCCTCATGCTTTATCTGCTCCCTGGATCTGGGGAACACCAGAGCCCAGGGACTGTGAGCTGGTGCCTCTTGATGGGCTCAAAGAGAGCCTGGTGTGGCTGGTGTATTTTTTCCCCAAGCAGCTGAGGGTGGCACCTGTGACTCTGGGAGGGAAAGCTGGACAGGTTTTTGAAGTGCTAATGATGATTAGTTTGCCTAAGCCAGCACAAACTATCAATGGATTTGAAACGTTAATCAGGAGAAGGGCCTAGTGCTGAAGAGCTGCAGAATGAGAAATGAATGGGGAAGCAGAGGGGAGGGAGAACAAGGGCTGGAGGGGGAAGAGATGCCTAAGTGGGGATTTGACACAAGTATTTTCAGCTGCTCAGCTCTTTGCTCTCTGAGTGGGACAGATGCCTTCCTCTTCTGCATGCCTGAAATACCTCACTTTGCTCACAGAAACATTGTGAATGTGATGAATTCACTCTGCCTTCATAGGAAAAACCTACTTGGGGATTGCTTCCCAGATCCTCCTCGGCTCCACCCGAGGAATGACCCTGAACGTCACCCCCCCATGTCTCCCCATGAAATGCTCTTTTACCCGTATGCTACTCTCTGGTACTTGCTTATTTGGTATGTTGGTGTGCATATACCTTAGCACAGTCCTGGGAGATACTCACACACCTGATTTCAGACAAGCCACTGCCATGCAGGCTGCACTTTCCTGTAGGGTGCATGGATGGGTGGACTCTGATAAACACTATAAATACGTGCACTGTAAAAAATGTGACTCCTCTCTCTCCCCTCTTCCTTTTGTAGATACCTTCACACCTCCATATTTTTATCTCACGTTTGCACTTGCTATGCATGCCTGTACCTATCTTACACTCACATTGATGTATAGGAAGATCATCCTCAGAGTACCTTGCCGTGCTGTGCTGGCATTTTCAGCTTTTGTCTTAACTTAGAACAGGATTGCTGCTCACACACCTCTCCTGCTGGTAATCAATGAGTAGGAGTAGATATGTGTGATGATGATATCCCCTCATCACACCCAATCCTGGTCATCTGTTGATGGGAGACTGTTTCTACTCAGACTTTGCCAGGAGCTCCTGGTCCATTCTTTGGGCTGGTCTATGGGCTCCCCAAATGCAATAAAAAACGCAATAAAAAGAAGAAAGAAAAAGAAACACATCACTTCATAGCTCTAAATCACAGACATGCCTAACTTCCTGCTTAAGGATCTGAGCCGTACAGCTCACCCAATTAGTCAGTAACATAAGAACTGCCATACCAGGCAGAACCAAGGATCTGTCTAGCTGCCTTACCCCCATATGTCTCCAGCAGTGACCTATAGCAGGTGCCAAGAAAAGGATGTACAAGTGGTGTAAGTATGTAATGATGCCACCCTGTTACACTCTCTGAGCCTCCAGTGATTTGCAGCACAGGGACCTCCTGAGCCAGCAGTGTTCGCTTTGTGCTCATTAGTTTCTTGTGAATTTGTCTCATGGCTCTTTGAGCTCCTGCAGTGTCCTGTGGCAGTGAGTTCCACAGCTGAACTCTGCTTCACCTGCTTTATTTTGCATTTGCTGATCACTTACCTGTTTCATTGGGTTCCCGTTGCTTCTACTGGAAGAGACAGTGAGATATTTTTCTTATTCACTTGGAACATAATGCTCATGATTTTGTATCTGTATGTCTTATTTCTTCTTCATCATCTGTGCGTCTAGCCTGAAGAAACCTAATCTTTTCGTTGTGTGAAGAAACACCCAAACAACAATAAGCATGAGGGGCACTCCAAACATCCTTAACTGTTGGCATGTTGCAGAGTTAGTAACTTTTCCTTGGAACTGGTACTAGAGATCAGCCTGGGAATGACTCCTCAAAGCTCCATATTCATGTCCAAACCAGCACAATTCTGTAGTCTGTCAGACTTTTATATACAAATTATTACTGTCCTGTATCTAACTTTCAACCAAAAAGGCGTCTGAAGAACATGTGCTGACTCTGTTTCCTGCATGCAGGAAACATATTCCTGAGTATGTGCCCCTGCAGAAGAGATAAACGGGAGCTGTTATCGCAGCATCTGGCAAGAGTCATGGCCCTGGTACAGTTAGGTAATTACTTGGATCCCTGGCATCTTGGGATTGCCGCCTTCTGAATCTGTCCTTTAGCAAAGGAGAGGTTCTGCAGTCAGCTGCACAACATAATCGCATCAGTGGCCATTAGGATTAGCTCTGATCTTTACGAGCCAAAACCCACTTGCAGTAAGCAGCTCAGACAAGATGGAGAGAGCAACAGAGCTCCCATCTTGGAAACTGATGTAGAGATAAGGAATTCTACTAAAGGGCAACATAGAAGTGAGAGCAATAATAATAATTAATCTTCTTAATCAGGTAATCTTTTCACAGCAAGCACAGCTTTTAGTGAATTTAGCCCTATGTGTTACTTTATAACACACAAACCATTCAAGTCAATGGAAAGACACCTTTTCCTTTAGTAGGCTTCGGATCAGAAGCTCTTGCAAATGAGCTGGGTAATGTGCTTCGGTGAGAGTTGCCCGTCAGTGGATTGCCATGATTTTTTGTTCAGGTAGTGTCTGCTCGTCTTACACAACCAGCACTCAGGACTTGCTTTTTCTCTCTGATGAGGAAGCTGTCAAGTTTTCCAGAGAGCCATGCAAAATCTTCCAGCACGGATAGTTTAGCTGATACGTAGTTAGCACAACGGTACTCCTGACTTTGTCGCTCTCCCCAGGGACAGTCTTGCAAACCAAAGCCATTTGTGTTAATGTTCGCAGCAAGTGAATAAAATGGGCCACGAATACCATCAAAACAAATCTGCTGTTTATATTTGAATGACTGTTTGGTCATGCTCTAATAGCAATAATCATCAGCACTAGCAGCGGGGAGCCAGCATGCGCGTTAACTGCATTACATTTTCATTTGACATGAGTAATTGTAACATTCGGTGAAGTTGTTCTAATAGTTATGATACACTTGTTGGTCCACGAGGGGGGAAGCAGTAGAAGGCCAAATTAAGGTAGTTTGCCTGACCCTCACTAACAAATTGCCTCACTCTCAACCCATAATGTAGCAGAAGTACTTTGATTGTTGCTGATTGTTTTTAAACTGTATTTAAGGTACATTGGCAATTTCCTCTTCTGCACAAGTACATGTAATGATTGGAGATGGGCCCAGCCAGGAGTCTGGTGTCTGAGTTTTGGATGCAATGGCTGGATCTGGTTTACAGCTCTTCATAGAATCATAGAATCATAGAATGGTTTGGGTTGGAAGGGACCTCAAAGATCATCTAGTTCCAACCCCCCTGCCGTGGGCAGGGACACCTCCCACTAGAGCAGGTTGCTCAAGGCCACATCCAGCCTGGCCTTGAACACCTCCAGGGATGGGGCATCCACAACTTCCCTGGGCAACCTGTTCCAGTGTCTCACCACCCTCATAGTAAAAAATTTCTTCCTGATATCTAATCTGAATCTTTTTTCTTCCAATTTAAAACCGTTTCCCCTTGTCCTATCATTACCCTTCCTGGCAAAGAGTCCCTCCCCAGCTCTTCTATAGGCACCCTTCAGGTATTGAAAGGCCACTATAAGGTCTCCCCGGAGCCTTCTCTTCTCCAGGCTGAACAATCCCAGCTCCCTCAGCCTGTCTTCATAGGAGACGTGCTCCATCCCTCTGATCATCCTCGTGGCCCTCTGCTGCACCTGTTCCAGCTGGTCCATGTCCTTTCTGTGTTGAGGACTCCAAAGCTGGACACAGTATTCCAGGTGGGGTCTCAACTATATGAACTCCTCTGTATCGACCCACTTCTGTGTTCTACAGAGGAAAGGCAAGACTCAGGTATATTGAACAAAAATTCTCAGTCAATAAACAGACCAATCCAGTCTCCGATCTAGCAATGCTATATCAGGTCTCCCTGCATCTTGGCCTGGACTAAAAGTGGAGAGAGGGGCTATTGACTGTAAAACTGGGTGTTCAGTCAGGGATCTGAGCTCCAGCGAGTTTGGGGTGAGAGCTGCTCACGCTGAGAGGCTGAAGCTGAAGGCTGAGCCCTAAGGCTATGTTTCAAACCTGTCTTTCCTCAGCACTGCAATGTTTTCTTTCTTATTCTCTAAATGAAAAAAAAAAAAAAAAGAAATGGTTGAAAGCTGTTGAGACGTCCCAAGAGGGGTCTTTGCATATCTGCACGAGATGCATTCAGGCCACACCGGTCTCTGCCTCGGTGCCCTCCCTCCAGCTGCCTGCTGCTCCTGGCCAGTGTGCCACTCGCCACCCCCCCGAGGTGACCCCCCTGCTCAGCCCCCTGCTGTGCCTGCTCAAGTTCACAGCAGGGTCTAAACGAAGTAGAATGAGGCTCCGATTACAGTTCTAACGAGGATGAAAATCCCGATTCCCATCTCGTGCTGAGTTCCCAGCTGTAGGAATTTATCAGATTGTTACAGCCGGGCAGACGCCTGCTCCTGGCTCTGCCGTGGCCTCTGCTGGGCAGTGCCTGCTGGCCGTGCTGCAGATGACCCCGTGCTCTTTGCTGAGCCAGGCCAAGCTGCTTTCTCACTCGGCAGCAAGCAGTCGTTTTGTTCACTCACCTGCTCGCGTTAGTGTGGCGTAATGATTTCCTAATTGCTTCTATTAAGCACATCCCCAAACAGCTACCTGTCCACCTGCTAGACTGCACCAACCGTCTTGTGGGACTGAGAACGGAGCTCTGGAAGGCCCCTCTCACAGTGTCTCCAAGGATCCAGCTTTTGTTTCCAGTCAGGGATGAGCCAAACCCTTAATGCAAGTCTTTGCCTCAATCTTACCTAGATTCTGTGCAGGGGTATGACCTGAGCTAGCCCCAGCCAGCACATCCCCCCTCCAGCTCTGCCCTGTGGCAGTCCAGACCCACCCAAAGCGTCCCTGTGCTCCGCAGGACTTGGATGTGTCCTTCACCTAGCTAGTCTCCACCTGCCATCGGATCAGCTTGGCCTGAGCAGTTCCTCCATGCTCCCTCTGCCTTCCTCTCGGGCTGAGCCTGTGCGCTGTCAGCTCTTGTCCATCCTTTCTGCTCTCTTCTTCTTCCATGCCCATCTTCCTGCCATGGCTCATGGACATTTCTTCCACGTGCTTCATAAGGTACGCCCAGTCAGTCTTGCGTTTGCCTTGCATCAGCCCGAGCCTGCTGAACCCGGCACAGAGGGGAAAGCAGGGGGAAAAGAAGAAAAAAGATAAGTGAAATGAAGAAGGAAGAAGGCAGTTGGGAGTTGGCACAGGTGCTTTCCATGTAGGGCCAGGCAGCATTTTCAGACGGCAGCAGCACGTGGTGAACATCACTTTGCATATGAAAATCTAGTTAAGCTAACGAGGTCCTTAATTAGGGCTTTTATTATCTTTTAATTCTTTGCTTAAAGGAAAGTGATTACAAAGCTCATCTTTATGATACAGCAAACTAATCTTTCATTTCTGAAGTGTTTCCTTTCCTTTCCTTCCCTTGCCACAATAATGAGAAAGGGGAGAGAGAGAAAAAGGATGGGGAGAGGGGTGCAGATAGGGAAACAAAGCCGTGAGAAGGAGGCCATGAAGCAGAGTGTTTGAACCTGTACGCTCTTGCAATAGCATTTCAGTGTGGATCAGAAAAAGCCTCAGGAACTCATGACTCAGTAGCTGGGAATGAGTGGACGAGAGAAACAAAATATTAAAAAAAAACGTGGCACAGAAGGAAAGAAGGAAGCAGGAGAACATGAACTCTTGCCACAGGATCTGCACACCTCTGTCCCCAGCACAGGGCTTGCTGCTCATGGTCACCACCATCAGTGACTCACCACCTCGGTCCCATGGCCACGCCAAGCGTGCTTCCTTCAGTACAGTCCTGTAGGATCATTTGTGGAAGGGACTTCCATAAAGGCCCCATACATATCAAAGCAGAGTAATTAGGGCTGTAGGGCTCATGTCTGCTTTTCTCCTAGATGCCACAAAACTGCATAGCATATAAAACTGAAGGATTGATAGAGCTGACAAGAAATAACCGCACGCTGCAAAGCTCTGCCAGGGCCCCTTCCTGCCCTGCACCCCTCACCCCGAGCTTTCCCAGCCCAGGGCTCCCCACACCAGCTCTCCCAGTGTATTTCAGTCCTAATGATTGCTACCCTTTATGTCCTTATAGGTTTCCTACAGGTCTGCTAATTTTATCCCGTCTTGTTAAATCCACTGACATTCCAGAGCTGGGCTTCACATAGAGAGTAGTTAATCCACTCAGTCTTGACTTATTGCACATCTTGTTATCACAGTCCTGGGAGTCTGACAAACAGGTACCACATTTTTTGACTTCTGTGTTACGGAAATTTGTTGAAAGCCGCAAAATTCATGTTTCTTGTGAACACTGCCAGCTTTAAACCTTGGTTGCTGCTTCCCTTCACCTGCCTCTAGAGGCATGATACATTATGGCCTGAAGCCATATCACCTAATATCGGGATGGGGATAGATCTCTTCAGCCCAAAGAGCATAAGGTCGGGTCAGCTGCCTGAAAATGAGAAGCTCAAGAACCTCCTGATGGTATCTCCATGGAGGCAAGTTCTGTGAGCCAGGACTGATGGGGTGCTCTGCTGCAGTGTGTGCCTCCTCATGCTGACGGAGGAGTAATCCTTCAGGTAGCATATCAAAATGAGGTGCCAATCTTTTGTTCCCGTTAGAGATCACATGTTATTTCCTGTAAAAGCAAGGATTTTAACATCAATGTCTTCACCAAATTACAATACAAATGATTACCTGCTACTTTCTGAATTCCTCTTCTTTGCAATTAGAATTTCCTCTTCCCCCTGTTTTTTTCTAAACTGCTTCAGCACCACTTCATCCCATACCACAGATCTTTACTATATGTGTTTTGGATATATCAGAAAGCCCAGTTCAGTGAATCTAAATGCTATCCACTTTTCGTTGCTGTGATAGCAGTGTTTGGCATGCAGTATTTAATCCAATTAAAATCCAAATGAAAATAAAGGACATTTTTAAACTTTCAACTTTCAGCTGGGAAGGTAGCTGTGCATTAGACACTGGGCATCAAATGGCAATTTGTGCCTTCGAAATCTTCTCCCTTGGTAAAAGAGCATCAGCTTTATCTGTGAAGTTGTAGATGATACTAAAGACAAATGGGCTGATTTTGCAAGGTGCTTACTGTCTGCATTTCCCATTCAAGCTAATGCTTAGTATCTGTGAAAATTAGGCAAAAGATTTTTTAAAACCTCTTCGAAGTGCTTTGTAGTCTCTTTTCTCAATATCTTTCATATTTATCTAGATTGAAGGAAGTTTAGAGGAGCAAATAAAATTACTAGCGCTTCTTTGTCAACCTAGCAATAGTTTCTGTCTGTTCTGCTTGGAAATCTCAGTCTAAATAGGTAAGATGTGCATGTATTATGGGTTTTCAGAAAACGTCATTATGATATTTTTAAGCTGGTGGATTAGTGTCAGTGTTTTTAACTCTTTATTTCCGTGTCCATATAAATCTCCCCAATACCAGGTAGCTTAATTTCCCAGTAATTCCTTAAGGACATATTGACCCTAGTTAGAATTGCAGTGAATAATGGAATACAGTTCATCATCTACATAAATCTCTGTAGATCTAATTTACACTGTAAGGTGGACATCCTGCTGTTGCATTTATTGTATCTGGAACCCATTTAAGCCATCTTTGCCCAACTTCTGGCCACAATGTGGTGTTTTAGACCACAAGTATTTTATATACTGGATCAGCATCTCTTTCTGCCTTCCTGCAACATTTGCCAAAGTCTTTCTTTGTTTTAACTTTCCTGTACCCAAATTAAAACATCATCCATTAAAAGTCTGACACCTTGTAATCCCTCAAAGATCTATGCAATTACTCTTTGTAATACCTCGGGAGCAGAACTCGTACCAAATGGCCTTTGCTTAAATTCACTGTACAACATCCAAATGGTGCATTAAAAATCACTAGCTTAGAGCCTGAGCTATTTTTTTTTTCAAAATGCATGTGTTACATTTAACATTTAAACTATTTTTGGTTTTCTGCTAAAATCTTAACTGTCCTTTCTTTAGTGATTTTGATCAGATGCTATACAGACTTTATGGTTTCATTTTGGTTATGTGAATCAATACACATCCATAGTATACTTGACTTCTCAGTTACAACCATATAATTCTTTCAAACTTTAAATTGTTCTTCTGTACCAATAAGTGCTTGCTTTTTTTTCTTATGATCAGATTCAGTTTTCCTACTCATTAGGGAGAACAGTACGGTTTTTTTTGGGTGGGCATCACATGGGAAGTGACTACATTATCTAAACAGTATTTGGAGAGGTGAAATTTTGTGTAGTCTGTTTAGGATTCTGTAGTGCTTAAAACACACATCACTTTTTACTAACTTGGGCTATGTCATTTTGAAGTCCCAGTATTTTTCCTAGAACATGTTGTAGTTGCCTAATTTAAAAGAATACAGCCATGCCATTAACATTTAGCTGTGTTTGCCTGTCTGAGCCATTTATTTTGCACTCTCTGTGCCTACAAAAATATATTTGCCGTTGCCTTTCTGTTCTCTAAATGTGAAGACTCTCTTGGTTTTTATATTTGTGCCGCAGCTTTGAAAATGATTTTTTTTCTTTGCATTTATAGTGTATTTGACCAAATTCTGGGGTCTGTCTTGGCTAGTGTACTCAACTCTGTTGTGGGGCTGGGGGGTTCGTGATTCTCAGAGGAACTCTTATTTCTCTTCTGGATTCTTTTTTGGATTCCCTTCATCTTCATCTTTCTCTTTTTGAAATAATGCAACATGAACGCTCATTCATCACTGAGTCATACAGAGCCCAACTGTGCATTTCACTGCCTTTTAAAATGCCTCTGTTCCTGGGTTAAGATTATATAGCCTCTTCTTCAGAGGTTTGCATACATCTGGGGTCTGATCTAACGCCCCCAAAAGCCCGTGGAATCATTCTAGTCGCCTTCAATGGGCTTTAGATAAGGCTTCGGTCACTTTGTCCTGAGGCTATGAATTTCTCTTTCATTTAAGGGTTGTGGAGCTCTTCAAATTCATGTGACTGAGCTTAAATTTCTATCCAGTCCCCAGTGCATCAGCTAGATCACATTACCCATGGTTGCAATGTTTTTAAATGATCACATTTTGTATAGTAGCAGCTTCTCCCTCTCATATTCAGAGCTTGAGCCAAATCCTTCCCAGTTGCTTCTCCTCCCATGCAAAAGCAGTGCGCGCCAACAAACACCGCCGAGTCCACCGTGTATGGTACTGCGGCTTTTTAAGTGCCTCCTCTGCAGCTTATTGGGGCTGGGCAACTGTTCAAACTCTTCCTGATGCTCTTTTCTGTTCAGATTTCTTGACAATTCAGAGAATTTTTGGGACAGTAAACGTTCCTCTTCCAGCTGTAAATTGTGTCAGGGTTTATGCTTATGTTTATACTCAGGTTCCTGGGAACATCTGAGTGATACTGGACAAGCTCAGAGCTTTAATACACATACCTGTCTGGTCAGTCCTGAGATAGTGTAATGTCCCCTCAGCTCCAAAAGCTAGGTCTGAAACTAAACACCTCCAGGATTAGATGAAGTGTCAAGCCTGGGATTGGTTGGAGCCTAGCTATAGACCATAAAGATATATCATCTTTGGATGAGAAACAGGGCAAAAAGCTGAAAGTTGCAAGCTAGCCTTCCTGGCTGCTGTGAAAGAGAAAAGATGAAACACAGGAAAAAGGAATTAACTATGAGGCATCCATCAAAGTCCTTCTTGAGGTGAATAATTACACTCTCTGTTAATTACATGTAGTACTATAGCCTGGCTTTCATGATATATGTCAGGTTTTATTGCTCTTGTTGTCAATTTCTGGATGTCATAACTCTGCTCCCCAGCAGCCTGTCATCAGAAAGAGCTATGGTAAATGAATTCCATAAAAGAGCATTTGCTAATGTTTGTTTCCCCTGGAATGGCAGTGCAATAGGGCAGCTGGAGCTCCTGCACCAAGCTCACCCAGCTCAGAGCTGGTTTAGTTCAGCACCTTCTATAGAAGCCCTGGCTTGAAACCCATAGCCTGAGTAATTCTCGCTGCGGCAGGCAGGGAGGTGTTTCTTTGTACAGGGTTTATCCTGCTGCCTCTAATCTCAGCCACAAACTTGAGAGGCCACCGTTGCTGCCTAGCTGGTTATCCCTGGCTCTTCTATCCCCATGGAGTACCTTCAGCTGCACTAGCAGGATTTTAAAGGTTATCTCACTCTGGTGTGGGATCTCATGACCTTCCCTCTCCCTGCGTACTGACAAGGCTTATTTTCAGTGCTCTGCTTACTTTTCTTTCAGAAACATTTCTCGGGTAAATTTTCTTTATGATTATGGAATCACAGAAATAAGCAATGAAAAAATCTATGTGCTTATAAAAGTCCTGTCAGCTTGAACTCATCCAATCAGGGAGAATTACCAGTATTATTTGACTTTGCTTTGTCACACCAAATGATTTGCTAGCCAGTTTTTGAACAGCATATGAATTCTTGAAAGAGTTATAGTTGGACGTTATGGTTTAACTTATTCAAATAGAAGTGTGTGAGGATGCTGTCATTTTGTCCCTTTCTTTGCCAAAAATAAATACATTTCACTTCACATTGGAAATTTTTAATTTGCTTTAGTCATGGGGAAAAGTTTTATGTTTAGTCCGCAGGCTGAAATACGGTCCCATCAATTTTGTTTTGAATATGTGTGCATAAGGAACAAATTAATCAAAAATGTCTATGTGCCAAAATTTCACAAAGAACCGTTGCCAAATTTTTGCTACAAATAATTTACCCAGCTCTGGTGATCAGGATGAATAAGAAAGAGCAAAAAATCTCACAGTAGGTTTCCATCTCTGGTTCTTTCGTGCCCTTGATCATGGTTAGTATTCGCAGGCCTGAATTACTGTATTGATGCATGTAATACCCCTGTGAAATAACAGAGAGTTATCTTCTCCTTTTTGTGGGAGGCTCAGAAACTCAGAGGCTAAATACAGGGGTCAAACCACCCAAATGAAATACCTGGTTTAGGATGGGCTTAAATGTTGTCTGGACCTGTGATCTTTCTCTGTAGGTTTTAATGGGAGTTTATGATGGAAGTCTGTCTTGTAGGCAAGATGTTGGGTTAGATGAATCCCACTCTGTGTGGTGGGTGTCTGTGGGAGGTGTCCATGGCTAGAGATGAAATCAAACTGCTTCAGGGATCCCAGGCAAAACACAGGACCTTCTTTCTCTGTGTCATTTCAGCCATCCTCCCCTCTCACAGGTTCCAAAATACATACATGCTGATGCAAGCCAGCTAGCAACCCAAGCATAATAGTGCTCACATTACGATTAAGCAAAAAATAAGCACTCTGGCACATCAGAGATGCATTGATACAGAGGATTAAAGCCAAGAAGCATCATGGCTTTCTGAAGGAAGTTTGGCATGATACTGGTCTTACTGGGCATGCCTTGAACAGGGAATTGGACTGGAGACCTCAGGAGGTCCCTTCCCACCTGCATCTTTCTCTAAGTCTCTGACCCCCTGTTTGTTCTCTGGTCTGGCCCCAGATTCTCCAGTCTCTGAAGCTTAGCTGTCGCACAGACCAGGCACTTTCCCAACAACCACGTGGTTCAGATACTGAAGATCACTGTTCTTGGTGGCTGTGAAACCTTAAAGCCAGTTATGTTCATCCTGATTAATTGCCCCTAATGCACTGGGACGTATTGGAACATATTTCCAACGTATTGGAAACATACTGGACCACCAAAGAGAAATATTAGGGAATGGTTGGGCTTTGGGTATTGAGGGAGGCTTGTGAGTAGAGGCGAGCAGCCTTCAGAGTTGCTCTTGCTGGTAAGAAGGGGCTGGGCATAGCAGCTCGGATGCTCCCCTTTCTACAAGGAGCTGTCTGGAAATAGAGAAGGATTGCACAGGGCAGGCCAGGGCACTGCTCCCTACAGGCTTCAGACATCTCCTCAGCTGCCAGCCATGGCCACAAGCCAGCAAGCTCAGCCCTGGCCCTCCCAGCTCATGATGCGGGGAGCTGTGGGGAGGATGGGGAGGGGAGTTCCCCTTTCCTCCTGCCTTGCCTTCCTTGCCCTTCAGGGTGGGCTGAGGGGAAGAACATGGGGCTACCTCACATCCAGTCTGGATCTCACCCGTGGTTCTCATCGTGCTTTTAGACCACTTCACAGTGATTTGGTTTCCTTTGGAAACCAGAATCTCTTCGAATTTGGCAGTAATAATTGCCTCAGATTGCTTTTAACTGAGCTAAAACCACACAGGGTTCCCTGAGCAGTGGGTGTGATGCTCTCCCATTTGTTCTGTGGTTGGATTACCCCGTGTCAGGAAAAGCTCCAGATGAAGATTCCTATTTGGGTAGGACATTCATAATAACAGCACTGACCCTTGGGGCTTCTCTGGTGTCTATTAAGTCATAGTCTTTCCTTTTTGGGAAGGGGAGGCAATAACTGGGCCTCTGTCCTTTCCACTGTGTTTCTGAAGTTTGCAGGGATGTAATAGCTTAGTGATCATGGTTTCTACGTCAGAGCTAATTGAAATTGTCTCCTGTCTGGTATCTCAGATGACAGGGGGTCCAGCTATGCTCTGCCTTCTTGTCTAACTGCAGCAAAGTCATATAGAACCAGATCCATAAAGGCTGGTGCGCCCTGAAGAGCCCATGAACACTTTGGGAATCTTGAGCCTTTGTCTCTTGTTCAGTTCCCCATTGCTAAAAATGGAGTCCATGGCTGCGTCTTACAATTCAGGGCTGTTCTGGTAGCTTCCAGGCTGAGCTGTGGTCCCAGGGACAATCCCTGCTACCACCGAAGTAGTTTTTCTACCAGTATGTAATACCGTAAGATGTATTTACCATTCAGCCTCCCAAGTAAACTGCCTTAGCAGAATTTGCTGTCCTGATTGTCAAGAAGTTGGAATGGTTTGCTACAGAAAATCAGTGGCATTTGGAGATGACTGAAAAAAAAAAACTAACTCCAAATGTAAGTGATCTTAACGAAGCCCTTACGTAGATATTTGTGTATTTGCTAGCTCTCCCTGTGAAAACTTGGTGTGTGGAGGAGTGATTTAATTCAATTACTTCAAGATTGTACTTAAAAGTGTTCCCTTAAGATCTCAGCACGTCTCTTAACCTACCAACATACTCTAAGACAGTTTGCACAATGGAAATCTGAGATCTCACATTCAAGTTAAATCCCACATGGTCTCTTGTTTAACTTAAATCAGCTTATGCCTTCTCTCTAGGAATACGTTGCCCAGATGCTTCGGGCTTTATAAGAGCAAGTGTTAACGGCTTTAAGTCACAATAAAAGTTTTAGTTTTGTCTGATAAATAATGTCTTTGAATTGATGCCAATATAACTCTTGCTATGACAAAGTCTCTCACCGAAGCTCAGAAGGCAAAGTTCTGGCAATTTCATCCTGCAAAGCAGTGCCAGCAAACATGTATTTCAGGAAATACACCTAAAGCATTTCTTCCTTCTTTGATTGCATCTCTCAAGCATCATTTTTAGTGGCAAGCAAGGTTGATGCCAGCATTCAAAGTGCTTTTACCTGAACATTTTCAGTGAGTCTTAAAAATAGAACTGAAAGGGTCCTAAAAACATCACAAGCCCTTCTCTCTACCTTGAAGCAGAGTCACCTGTACATCTGTTACTCCTGCCGTGTGATTTGTTTTGAAAGGTGTCCAGTAATGGAAACTCCATGCCCTCCCCAAGCAGACTTTCTAGTACTTTACCGTGCTTTACCAATGGAACTTTTATTCTGCTTGCTAGCTAATGTGCATCTTTCTGAATTTACGCCAGTTACTCCTTGCTCTGTCTGCATTGGACATGAATAACAAATTATTCCTTTCCTTTTTGTAAAGAAGCTTTTATATTTTTGAAGATTCATACTATGTCTTCCCCAGTCTTCCCTTCTGCTGGCTAAATAGCCCAGCTTCTTTCAGTTTACCCCCGAAAGAGGTGTTTTCTAGAGTTGTAATTGTTCTTGTTTGCCCTCCTCTAGGCATTCCCTTCTTGGGTCTGCATCTTTCTGAAAGTGTCATGCCCAAAACAGGACACAGTATCCCAGCTGTAGCCACCCAATGCTCGGTAGAGTGGAAGGATCATATCATGAGTCCAGATTCCTATGTCTACATGATATGTGCTTTTTTCACAATGTTATAACGCTGCTGATATGAGTCCAGCTGGCAAATCACTGTGTTCTGCCCACCTCAGATGATTTTCTTTCTGAAGAACTTCTGACTAATTAGTTGTTCCCTTATCTTGTGTCCATGCAGTTATTTATTCATGTTAAAGTCTTTAATTGATCTTAGTTTAATTAATTCAATTTTTAAGAGTGCTTCTCCACGTTGTAAAGATCCTTTTAAATTCTAATGTTAGCTTTCAGCATTCTTGTGGTCTTCCTAGCAAGGTATCATCTGCATGATTTATAAGCCAGATCTCCACTCCACACCATTGCTCAGGTTGAGGATGATGTTCAGCATATTTGTCTGGGGAGAGGTCTCTGGGGAATCTCACTTGGTGCAGCTTTCCTTTTTGACAGAAACCACTGAGAGCTGCCCTCTGAGTAGGGCTGTGCCACTGGTTTTACACCTACCCTTGAGTAGTTACTAGGCCCTGTTTGCTGAGATTGCTGAAGAGAATATCACAGGCACTGGTGTCACAAATCCTACTAAGAGTCAGGATATATGGCATCTATTGCTTGTCACCTTTGCCCAAGGCCCATTACTGTCACACAAAGAAATTAAATTGGCTTGACACAATTTCTTTCTGACAATTCAACAGGGTCTGTTACTCATCTCTTCGTACTTATCCTTTTAGCTTCTTACATATAGTTCGATTATTTGTTTCAATATTTTTTCTTGGGATGGAAGTTAAACTGAGTGGTCTGTAATTCCCCAGCATAATTTTTTAAAGCTAGACACCATGTTTCCCCTTTCTAGACTTCTAAAATCTTTTCTGTTCTCTATGATTCATGTTCTCCATGAGCTGAAATTGCTTCAGCCAGTTCTCTAACTATTCAAAGGAGGAAGTTCATCAGAACCAGCCAGCTTGAAAACCTATTCCTCTGGGTTTTTTCTAGGCTTTCATAGCCTGAGTTTTCATGCCATTGACATTAATAGCATAGTGTTAGACGCTTGCACTTGACCTTCTTAATGAACTGGCCTCCAAAAATTATTCAGCCTCTAGACTGTCATCTGTCCCTTTCCATTAACACTTTTCTCTCTGTTCTTCTCACTGCTAGTGAACAAAGAGGATGCTTTCTTCTTACTTTTTGACTGCAGCCCTGCCTTCTTTTACACACACACATACACACACACACACAGAGTAGCCTGGTCTACGGTCTGTGTGCTCCCATCGTAACATCTCAATCATGAGCTTGAGAAAGTGCCCATGATTAGTCCATTGGTTTCCTGCTTCCTTCCATCCTGCCTTCCCGCCTGCTGCCCAGGACACTTTGCACTGGGTCTCCCAGGATTGTTCCTTTGAGGAATTGCCTTTCTGCTTTAGCCTCACTTCCCATGAGAGCCTACCTGCCCGTTTTCTGCATGCATTGCAGTCTGCCACACCGAAGCTCCTTGTTTTTATATTGCTGTTTGACTTCTTACTCTTTGCATGGGTTTTGAACTCTACCATTCCTTGTTAGATTTCACCAAAGTTGCCTTCTGCTTTCATAATCCCAGTTTACCTTGGTTCCAGCTATGAAAAAAGCCACTTGTATCACCAAAGATATTGGGGCGATTGCGTCTTTGGGTCTGCAGCTCTTCCTTCTCCAGAGCTTTTGCTGCCATAGTTGTGTTTCCCCTTCACTTCTTCCCATTTCTCCTTGTCTCTCCCCCAGTCAATGTATGTACAACAGAAATACTTGTAAGCAGTGGCTGAGCTGCAAAGGCAGAAGGTCTGAGCTGCTGTGTAACTGCCCTTCTCCCACTGGGTCACTGGTTAGCAGTTTTGTTTACTTGGGCTTTTGAATTCCTTTGGGCTTGTCTCACATTGCATGAACTTCATGGATGCTTTGCGTTTGTTTTTTCTCATTTAATGCTCATTGAAGTTGAACAGCCCACTTCTTGCAGCTCTGCTTTCATTTACGTATCAGTACCAGTAACAACCTGATTGTGCTATCTTTTCGTGTCAAATCCGGTCACTTCTGCAGTTGATGCAAGTCCACATTAAGATCTCTTCTCTAACAGAAGTGGCTTCTCAAGTGTCTTCTCTTTCATATTTTTCTTTTGATTTCTTTTTTGAATATCCAGTTCTGTTGCCACAACTGTGCAAGAGGAGTAAGTTGCAAATGCACAAAATATAACCGGTACCTATTTTTATTTCCATGCTGTTTTATATGGAAACTCTTTCTACATTCCAATCTTAAAGTTAGTTGTGTTACAATGCAAATTTTAATGTGTGTTTACTTCTGTAAAATAATTTGTTGTTTGTAGTTTTCTGCATATGGTGAATAATTTGTGCAAGGGCTCTGGTGAATGTAATCTTCTAACTGAAGTTATTCTGAAATGACTGTAGCTGTTCTGTAGTTAAAGTTTCAACTGGAGTTTACCTGATTTTGAACAGATGTTTGCCTTACGAGATAGATAAACAAAGGAATAAAACCCTACCCAAAAGAACAGACCAAGTGAAGCATTGACTAAGAGGATTTTACCTAGTATGAAATGAACAGGATGCACTGGGTTCCTGGCTATAGCTACCTTCAGGTGGAGTTTTTCATGTGGCAAAATGTCCTTTCATTCACTTTGCCACTTTACAGCACAAGAACACACACACCCAAAAACCAAAACAAAACCCAAAACAAAAGAGAGACTAAAACTACTTTAGTAGACTCGTCTTGTTGAAATCTAATGCAGAAGAGCACTGAAAATTAGTTGATTGAACTCTAATTTTAAAAGTCACTGACATTATAAAAAAATGTCAGAGGGCATGTCATCAGAAACAGGCTTAAAATAGGATGTCAGATGACTGCTGAAGACCTACTTCTTTTTTCTGTTTCTATTCTTAATTTGTTTAGCAGTTTGCAAATACTGAAACTACAATGCAATTGTCAAAGAGGATTTATGGGCAGAAATTCCTGCCTCCCCCTCAGATGACCTGCATATAAATGAGAATACAACAAGGAAACAAAAACCCTCTTCAGGAGGAGCTGAACTGAGCCCCAAGAGCAAGAGAGAAAAGGAACTCTGCCACCAGTTCTCTCTCTTCCCTTTGAATTGCATCATCCTTTGTTCTGGACAGTGCTTTTAGTAGGAACAATTTAATGGTGATGACTTTCTTGTCTGATGCTGATAAGGAATAAGTCTGTCGGAAAAGCTCTTGTGTTGATATAGACAAACCAAGGAGACTGATTGTTTCATTTTCTGTTTCAGAAACGTGCCCTTAGTTTGTAGGTGATTGCTTATTTTGGATTTCGTTAAAACAAGTTTTCTGTAGTAAAAAAGAAAATGGAAATGCTCTGTGCTGTTTCGGAGAACTAGTCGTGAATTGTGGCCAGTGTTCAGAAGCTATTAAGAATGCATTGGTGTAATAAGGAGAGCTCATTAGGTCTTGGTGTGTCTCCTTCAAATGGGAACAAGCCAAGATTGGGGGCAAGAGGAGGGCAGATGGGCAGGTACGCACACAGCTAATGAATATTTTCTTCAGAGAAGGAAAAGGGAAAGAGAAATATCTTCTAGCAGAAGAACAGAGATGTCAGGAACTAATACCAAGTAATGCTGCACATCCTAAAAGGCTCAGATTGCAGATCATGCCTGTCCGTTCCCTTGGACAGTTGAGCATCTCAAGAAGCAGATCCCGAACAATTGCAGTTTGTGATCTGGTGCTTTATGGTGCATTGACGTTCGTGACTATTCATCTTAAAATTCCAGACTGCAAAGTGCAGAGCTGTAGGAAGCTTCTTATGAGCATCTCAAGTCTCTCTGCATTAGGACAGAGGCAGGACATTTTAAGTCAACATGATGGCTGTCATCCTTACTCACGAGCCAGAGCCTTCAGGGAGAATTAAGAATCAGAAGAAGCCTGGTCACAGGGAGGAGCAAAAATGCATGTTTTAGTAGTGGACAGGTCTGTTTCAATTGTGAAACCAGGTAGGGGGAGGAAATTTGGCTGCTCAGAAGAAAAAAAGCAGTTGTGTTTCCTGTTTATGAGCTGGGACTTTTGGCTACCTAGCAGACTCATCCCAAAAATGTCTCCAAGTGACGAGCAGACAGAGTCAGAATACAATTGAAAATGCTTTTTAATATTCTTATAGATTTTTCGGTTTCTCATGCCAGCCAAAGTAAAGAGTGATTGATTGGGGAAACCTCAGTAGAGCTTGAGTTTCTCTAGGATGTGTTTCTGGAAGGATAAGTGGCAATTTCCAGCCTCCGCTTGCAATTCTGGAGGTCTCAGGGAAGGATGGGCTCGAGCTTTGTTAGAATTTGGGGCTGGAGCCAGCGCTGGAGCCTGAGGTGCTCCTGGGGGCTTGGATCAGCTGTACTCCACCAGGGCGCAGGGGTGACATGGAGAGGGAGGCAGAGAAAAAGCTGAAGTGTGCCGGGGGGACTGGGGAGGCCACAGTAGAGCAAGGCTGTTCAGATCAAGGGAGGCTGAATGGCACATGGGCCCAGCACGTGAGACACAAATATAGCAGCCTGGTGAGTGCCCAGCTGGGGCGAGCTTTATTTTGCTTTTTAAAGGAATGCTGTCAATTCCTATTTGGCTGACAAATTTTTGCTTTGTTTAAAAAGGAAAAGGGAAAAAAAAAAAAAAAGGATGGTGATTGGGGTTTTTTTTTCCCCCACACGATCCAAGAGCAAATAATTCCCATTAAGTAGTTCATTTCTACAAAAGTTCCAGTGCAAAGGTTTGTCTTAAAACAAAAACTGCTCCCGTGTCACCTGATACTCAAATTCACTGGAGAGAAAAAGGGAAGCGGCTGCATTGATTTTCATTGTTCAAGCTGAGAGGAGTGCAAAAAGCTAACAAGGAAGAGGGTAAAAGACAAGATGAATTTGAGAATACTCCTCCTGACAATAATCTGAGGAGCTGTTTGCAAGATGAATAAAGGGATCTGTCCCTTTAAAAAACATTGTTGCTTTTTAAGTGGCTATTCCTGCTGTAAACAAATCTTGGAAAGCGCCTGTGGAATTAAATGTATTTCAATTAAGGAACTCAAAGGAAATAGGTTTTTACCTACAGCAGAGTATGGAAATGAGGGTGGGAATGTAAAGCATTTTACAAAGCAAGATGTAAGTTTCTTTGAGTAAACAGGGAAGTAACAGCTGTGAAAGGTTTGTTTCTCTTTTTTCACTGTTTACTAAGGCATAATTGTTTGGGTACAAACAATCAATCAATCTTCAAGTGTAAAGAAAGGGTCAGAGTGTCCATTTCATCAAACCAGACCAGTACATTACTTCCATGCCAGATTCAATTGTCCAGAGGAGGGAAGGATGTCAAAATCATGCCTTCCATGGATTTGTTTTCCTGCAGACAGCGATTTTTTGAATGTCTGGTTGTGGTTGTTAGAAGTGCATTTTTCAGAAATGGGTAGTCCCTGCCCACCAGGCAGCAGAATTAAGGGTATCCTTTTGGACATGCAGCAGGGTGATTAGTACGTCAGCATTTACTTTGCCAGATCTCATACAACATTATATTCACTTTCCTTTTCCCTTACTTATGTATTGGCCATTAGATGCCTAGAAGAGAGGTTTAAGTGCAGCAGCTGGAGGTTTCTGTACCCATATACATAAGTTGTATAAAGTTTGTGAATTCTTACTGGCATCAGAACTGCCTGTGACTCCAGGTACACATGTGCATAACTATTTACAGATGCGAGTCACAGTGATCGTTAAATTCAAATTAATGAAGCCTGTGCAAGGTTTAATTTCTTTATGTGGGGCCCGCATTTCTGCTGGTACTCCGTACAAGCTAATTCATGAGCAGCTGAAGGACCCTGGTTGCCCCCATCATCTTTCCACTCTGGGTAGCTTTGGATTTCTGCCCATTGACTGCACTGCTCTCTTGCCCTCCAAGCTTCCAGCCTGGGCAGCCTGAGTAGGGCCCTGGTTCTGAAAGGAATCTTCCCTCTGCATGAGAATGAATTACCAAAAAACTGTATCTGCAAGGACAGACAGGAGACACGCAGCTCTTTGCCACATGATGTTCTCCGCTACAGCAAATGCACTTGATTTCTGTCTTTCTAATGGTTTTTTAAAAAGATTTGTTAATTAGCTGCATGCAGAAATTTGAAAACAGCAATCAATATGAGAAAATGGAAGATTTACAACTTAGAGAGAAGGATTTTTTTTTTTTTTTTTTTTTTTTTTTTTCTTTTGGGGGAGGTGCTTTTGTGGGAACAAACTTTGTGGCTGTGTGGTATTTTATATTGAATCCAGTGCATACATGAGGTTTATGCAAATAGCAAAAATACTAGGTTCCACATATAATTGGGGCCAAAACTTTAACCTCTAGAAATAAAAAACAGAGCCAAAGTAATGGAAAGTCTAATCTGCTTTAGTACAGCACAGGAAGAATTTTGTGTTTTCTGTATGCAGCAATTTGCTACTTCCAGAGCAAGTGGAAAGTGTTTTGATAATTTTCCATGTCTTCAATGGAAAAGAGTCTGGTTTAGGAGATTTTTGTTTTGTCTAAAACCAGAAAAACTCCTCGATCGTGTGATTTCAGCTTTTGGGAGGTTTTCCAGCTAGCATTGGCTACCAGAATATCAACTACTATACGCTTAGTTTATTACAGCTAAATACATTGGCTGTTTATGACTTTCTGACTTGCACCTTATTTTCTGCAACTGCTGCCTATGCATATGTTTTCAAAGAGATTTGAATTTTGAGTCATTTAGGGAGATTAAAAACCCCTCTTTTTTTGGTGGGGGGTTGTTTTGCTTTGTTTTCTCAAGTGAAAGAAGCTAAGGAAACATTTAGTTTGGCAAAGGTTCAGTCTGGCATTGCCTAACTCTTTGAATTACAGGTCCAAATTCTTCAAATTGCAGTGAGGAGGAGGGAAGGGGGAAAAACAGTCTTTTTAGCTTCAATACCAAACCCTGCAATTATGAGCTGAAGTTAGAGGAATGCATTTGAAGAGTTATTTAAGTCAGAGCTGAGAGTGGAAACTGATTACAACCTCAGCTATGAAGAGACTCCAGCCCCTCCATAATAAAACGGCAACAGAAACCTTCTTTAAGTTTTTTGCCCTTCTGGATCCAGTATCTGCCACTTTAATCACCTGTGATGAATGGATGCAGAATGAGGTAGAGGAAGGGTTTTCAGAAATCAGAGGTCTGTAATGGAACACAGGTACTTCATGGACTAAGCCCAGGTTGGTCAGTGGTTCCGGACTCTTGTTGGGTTGGGAGCAAACCCGAGGGGAAGACCTTTCTTTCCCTCTGGTATTCTTCTTTCTGCTGTGTGAGCTGCAGCGGCTTCCTATAAGTCAGCTTGGGGAAGTGATGCTATTTTGTTGCAGGGTTTTAGGGTGGTTTGTTTGTTTGTTTTTTTAACTCTAGCTATTTTGTTTAGTTTAGCCTCAGTTACTTGTATTGGTGCAACTGAAGAAGTGTGAATGGTGTTCAAACAAGAGGACAGGGGTGACGGGAGGCTCTTACAGGGACCTCATAGCGTAAGAAAATGTACCTGGGAAACAAGATCTTGGTCCTTTCAGTGTGTCTGACTTGGGGAGCCTGGTAACTCAGAGGTGGCCACTGGTTCCTCATTTTATCAGGCATGAGCAACAGGGAAGATATTAAAGCAGTAACAGCAGCTGTCAGAATATAGCCTTTTTAGTGGTATATGGGAAAGGAAGTTTGGCCTGTGTCCTTCTCAACTGAGAATGCATCAGCGAATCCTGGGAAAGATGAAGAAATGACTGTGCGGCAGTGTCTGTTCCCTAGTTTGCTGTAAACCATATGTCTGTCTGTAGCATACACAAATACTGAGTAGGTGAATAGGTGACTCAGATACTCAGTTGGCCAGATATTGTGATTACCAGCACTACCCAGGCATGCAGGCTCTGCCAAATAACTTTCAGGCACTTAGCACCTGTGGATGCTGTCCCTGTCAGCATGCCAGAACTGACTGCCATCTGAATAACAGCAGCTCCAGCCCCTTGGTGTTGTCTGCGTGTCTTGCTGAGCCAAGCTTAATGCACGCAGGAATTGTTTTACCTACAAACGAAGTAGAGCCACTCTGCTTGGTATTGCTGTGTGTTCCTGTACTATACGACAGCGCAGGCAATGAGAAAGAGACAATTTCTCATTGAACTGCAGGTAACACAAATGCAATTAGCCGTATTGGTATTTGGCCAGCAAAAATACAGTAACATTCTTGGAAGCCGGAGAGTTAATGATGTTAAATCTTCATGAGCGGCCAAAGTCTGACCTCTCCTACCACTTTCTTTTTGCCTGTTTTAATGTATAACTTCCTACCTTTGAATTGTAGGTAATTAAGCTGGACTCCTCCGTGCAGAAATGTCACACTTACCACCTATAGGCTTCCTATCTCCAGCTTTAAAAGGAATTATTCTTCCTGAAGCTCCTGCTGCTCCTGTGTTCCACTCTTATTAACCTCATGGCCACAAAGAACAGACTCTCCTGTGTTTTCATTAGATGTGCTTTCTAAAGAGATGCAACCAGGAACCAAAGGAAAATATTCAGAGAAGAGATTTGACTCCTTTCCCTTGTGGGGTGAAGTGAGGATTGGGAAAGAATCCTTCCAGCTCTCGTGGTCCCCTCTGACCTGGTCCTTCTGCTGCATTTGTTGCAGCCGTGTTTTCCTGGTTTGTCTCTCAGCAAGGAAGCAATTGCAGATATACACGTTTGCTATCATTCAGCCTGGTATTTCGAAGCAACCCTGATTTGTTACTGTCATAGAACAGCAGAGCATTTTCGCCCAGATAGGGAAGGGTTTTGCAGCACAGCAAACCCCTTCTTCAGTGCGATTAAATTTTAATTACAACTTGAGGGCACCCTGTGTGGTGACGCTGGACAACATACACAGTGCTAGACTCTGTGAATCCAGGTTCTGGAGCTGAACAAGAACAGGAGCACAGGAGCTAGAGAATCTATTACATCCATTTGAGAAAGAGAACCCATCAAAACACAGTGGAATACATTATATCCAGATCCCTTTACCCATTGCAGCACTTTGCTGGCGCTTCTGCATTGCTCTGTGCCCACTCTGCAAGACGTGCAGATGGGCTGTGGTGGATCTGAGAAAGAGTTGGATCCACAGTGGATGCCAACAGGAGACTGATTAAGCATGGTGACGTGGTCAGATATTCCAACTTGTGCAGTGACTGTACCTTCTGGGTACAGCACTGAAACCCCTGGTCTGACCTTTTTGATTTTGAGAAAAGATAAATGTCATTAGAGAGAAAAAAAAAAATAGAAGGGTGTATGTAAAATGAAATTGGGTTTGGAGGCACTAGAAGTTGGAGGTTTTTCTTGATGGGTTCACACAAACAGGATTTTCAGTTCACTTACGTTAGCTGTAGCCACTCATGCTTGTATTAAGTATTTAAGTTATTACCAAATCAGAAGGAGATTGTTTGGTTGCTGCTTTGGCCAGGTTTAGAAGTTATAGTTCAGGATGCCAGGTGATAAAAAACATGGCCCAAAACATTCAGGAAAGAGCTTGTCTGCTCTCATCTTATGGGTTGGGCATCTGGAGGGACAGGAACATCCTTTCCCGTGGCAGGACACAGAGCACAAAAAAGTGAATACTTGGGAACTGAATGTTCTCACCTGCCGGCCTAGACCCTGAGACCAGGTGCTACTGAGAACTTCAAGAAACCTCTCCTCGCTCCCAAGGGAGATTAAACTATAACTGGGTTGTGCAAATTCTGTTACGGAGCTTGTTTCCGTGATTCTTTCCCCTGCAGTTTGAGTAGGGAGAGACCTGGGCTTCCTGCAGCAGGCTAGGATGGTTGCAAGAGCTCCTCCTCTCCACTCTCTACTCCTGCTGCACGTCCTGTGGTGGGCGAGCAGCTGCCCAGCGCTCCCAACCCACCTGGGGACAGCTCAGCAGCTTGCTCCTTCCACCATGCTTGCACAGGGCCAACACTGCACCCAGCATGTGTACGGCAGAGGCACCAGGAGCCCTGTTTGGTTTCCTGCCTTCTGATGTTAAAAGCTTCTTCCCTGGAAAATGTTTTCCCTTCCCTCGGGGCCCTCTTCTCATCAACTGAGAACAGGAATTACAAAGACACACAACTGATTTTTAGATCTTAATAATAAACAGTTAGCAAGGCTTTGGTATGTGCTGTGCTCTGGAGCCCTGGGATATGCAGCGATACTGCTTTTCATCACCAATTCCACAAGATAATGAAGTCCCAGTTCCCCCTTACAGCAGTCTGAGGACATGCAATCTTCCTGGTTTTGCTTGGAGAGTCCAAGAGATGGCAGGTGCTGGTAGTAGGACACAGCCACCAGAGGCATCCCCAGCCCAAAAACCCTCTGCCCTATGCTGAGGGGAGCACTGCCCCTCATCTGACTCTGCCTTTTTCTGTGTGGTGGAGGTGTTTGACGCATTGTGGGTGCGGGATATGGTGGAGCCTAGAAGGAAGCCTAAGGAGGGCAGGAAGGTGACATCCATCCTCTGTACTGTTGGTATAGGCACACAATCAGCCCCAGGTTTCCTACATCTAACGCTGAGATCCCTGAATATGAGGAGCTGGAAGTTGCTTCTTCTCCCTCCAAGTTGCAGACTGAGTCTGCTCCAGACAGCATAAGATGTTTGGCTCTGTCAGAAGTGGGATTTACCTCCTTTCATGAGTAAAAGAATACTGCTGGGGGTTCATCACACCCAACATACTGCTGCCTGATGATGCCCGGCACAGTACAGACCCAGGCTTGACACCCGGTGGGGGCACATGCCATGTCAGGGTTGTGGGGTACCAGCCCCCTAAAACTCAGGGAGGGCTGCAGCAGGGAGCAGGAGCCTTTGCATGGGAAGCTGCCTCAGAACCAAGCAGAATCATAGAATTGCTTTGGTTGGAAGAGACCTTTAAGGTCATCAAGTCCAACTGTTACCTAACACTGTCATGTCCACCACTAAACCATGTCCCTCAGTGATACTGAGGGTGGTGGAGCACTGGAACAGGTTGCCCAGGGAGGTGGTTGAGGCCCCTTCCCTGGAGAACCTCATGTGGTTCCCTAGCGAGCTGTGACCATTCGCTGTCAGTGACAGGCTGTGACTGAGCTGTTCATCCCAGGAGACACAGTATGCATGTGGGGTAGGTGAATGCCTGTCCTCTGATCTTTAGGGACCTGAGGAAGAAAGAACTCACTGAAAGTTTTGAAGTGGGCTGGTGGCTTGGCAAGGAAGAGTTTTAGCAGTAATAATTTACGTAGGGAAGAGGAGACTGAGGGAACGGTTGTGAGGATCTGAGAAGGGAATTCGGTGATCAAAGTTCAGGAAGAGAGATTGCCTGTTTTTTTAGAGAGTTAGAAAACAAGGATGAGGCTATTTTTAGGAACATCATGTCCAGGCAAGTGGATGACAGTCGTACTTCACAGCAGAAATTCTGATGCTGAAGTGCAAACGCTGCTGAGCCTGTGCTGCCAGCCTAATGAGCAGAGGAACATGATGAGCCAACTACAGTAAAATAGGGATTTAAATAGCATGGTTCACAAGGGATTTGAATGGGAAAGAGGAGATGTGCGGGAGTGGGTGGCAGAAAGAGTGCCTTCTTTTCAGGTAAGCCCTTTCTCCATAGAGGGCATCAGTGCCATGAACACCTGGAAGGATAGGTAAATGGTGATTTCATTCGGTAGTTTCTGGTGGCAAAGCTAAGCTTGCCGCACTTCAGAGCTGCCTGAACACAGTAGGGAAGGTTCTGTTTCTGTTTCTTTTGTCTGAGCAGCAGCTCTGGAGCTGCCCTTGCTTCTGTTTATCTTACGCGGCCAGAGCCAGCCTGACTGGGATGGACGTTCAAGTTTACTCCCACTAGAAGGAAAAGCAGAGTTTTGGAGGCTTGAATTTAGTGTCCTTGCAGTCTTTTCCCCACATTCTCCATCCTTTGCTTTGGATCACAAAAGACAGTGAACCTAAAAGAAAAAAGCAAAACCCAAAAAGCCTCCCATACCTGTTTAAATTTAATGCCCTCATTCCCCTAATTTGAACCTTGTAAAGACTCTGCAGAAAAACACAGCTGTGTCTGTCAGAGTAAGCCCTCCAAGGTGAGCTCAACTCTGGAAACTCTGAGGTGGAAGGATGACGTTATGGTCCTGCCTCCCAAAGGGATGTGATAGTAAATTGTGTGGTAATTGTGTTTGTTATCTGCAGCGTGTTGGTTCATTACATGGGTACAGGTAACAGGCAACGGCAACTTAACCTTGTCATTTAGGATGCGCTGTGAGCCTTTCCCCTCCACTTCCCCTGGCCCTGCCAGCAGCACCTGTGGCTGCAGGAGCCCTCCACAGTAGGACTGCAGGAGCCCTGCTCACCTCTGGCTCTTGGGTTTCAGAAGTTCCATTCTGAAATGCGCTGTGGGCAGTCAAGGTATCCAGACTCAGGGAATTCACAGGTAGGCAAGGGGAAAGAGCTGTGTGTGAGACCATGTTTATCAAAAGCCTGATCTGAAGGGTGTATGTTAAATGAGCAGCTTAGTCATAAGGGGTTGTGTCTCCACTGACTGTAGGCTGGTAGGCCAAACTTTGGCTCCTTTGAGATGACAGTGAATAGCCAGCCAGTTTCATATGTAAGCACTTTGATAAATATCGTGGTCTGCTGAGTCCCCTCACTGCTGTCAGATGGGATCCCAAGGCTTGTCAACATGACTGATCGCAGCATTGTGTCTCTCTCTGCACATGAGTAAGAGGCCCCATGCTTGTTTGGATGAGCTTCGCTGCGTAGCCCTGCCTGAGGTGATGGTGTGGCTGGAAAGGCAGGCCAAGAAGAAGAGATGCTAATTTGGGAGCAGTAAAGCTGTCAAATGATTCAGTGTTCATCCCCCATGGTGGCAAGAACAGGAGGACAGTGCCTGTGCCATCAGGGTTTGGGCGGTTGTCACCAGAAAGGGGTAGGACTGCTCTTCCCCCTTCTCTCTCAATGGCAGCTAACCCAGTGGGACCAAGGAGTGTGGCGATGACACAGGTACCAGTACAACTCCTACAGCCACATGGGGACTCAGTATCACCCAGTGGTTCCAGTGAGAGGAGACTGTGATTGTTGCTGATGGCTGTTGTGGGCAATAGAGGAGCAAGTCTTCCTTTGCCAGTGGAATGAATTTCCTGTGCTGGTGAGTCTTTCCTCTCCTCTGCTCTGTCTGCTAAATCTCTTGGGTTAGCCCCGCACATGGGATTTGCACTAGTTTTAACTGAGTTGGCTTAGGAACAGAGTTAACGGAACTGCTGGAACAGGTTGGTGGAGTCTCCTGGTTTGGGTTGGAGGAACCCACGCAGACGTCTCCCATGCACGCTCAACTGACACCAGAACCTCTTTAATCCAAAGTGCAAGCAGACGCGCAAGGAGTCAAATCAAATTTAGCAGACTGATTTGGAAAATGATTCTATTAAACTGGTGCAGTTCCTGTGTGTGGATTGGAGCAGAGCTAAAGTAATTGCTAAAGTCACTGTAGTTAAACTCATATAAATTTGAGTGCAGGCAGGCTTTTACGAATTCATTTGTGTGGATCAATCATGCTGTTGATCCAGCAGGCGCACTTTGCGGAGCACAGAAAATAAGTTAATACGCTAGACATAGGTTATGGGCTGGTATTTAAAGGGCTCACCTGTTGGTTAAGACATATCCAGGCATGTGGGATGGACGCAGCCATTTGTTACCATTGTGGTGGTACTCAGCTCTGTGTGTAACCAGCCTTTCAACATCAGCTCCCCTCCTTGCTGAGGTGTTAGCTCTGTCCCATCTGTAATTGAAAGTGATTTAAATGGGAATTTTTTTCCCAAACCGTGACTCTGCTGGGGCATTGGGGTGATTCTCCTTTGTAGGGGCGAGATCCAAGACATTCAAAGGCCAATATCACACCTGACAGCTTTCTCAGGCTCGAAATAATAGGACGGTTGCTGTACCAACTCCAAAATACCAACCTTTTCCTAAAGGAGACTCCAGCGGGAGTGCGAACCAGGCTGTAGCTCATCTTTAATAATGCTACTTTTAAAAATAAATCATGTTTTATGGATCTAAACTTAGCCTCTCCAGATAAGCGAGTCCTGGGGCCGCTGGTGATTAATATGCAGCGCCGGAGCGTGGCCCAGCAGGGCCCTGATTAATAGCGATGACATCATGACTTTTAAACATTCTGTTAATGCCGGCCCCGGTGACAAATGGGGACGCGCGGCATCGCTTCCCCTGGCATTTGCGTTGGTGGAGCGAGGGCTGGGAGCAGTGTCCTCTCTCCTCCCCGGGGCCACTGGTGGGAGATGGCTCTGACTGCCAGCCTGACCTGTGGGGCCAGGAGCCACGGGGCTGGGAGCTGTGCCCCAGGAAGCAGCGCTGTGCCAGCCCCCACCAGGGTAGGTTCAGGCTGGATATTAGGAAAAATTTTTTCACTGAAAGGGTTATCAGGCATTGGAATGGGCTGCCCAGGGAGGTGGTTGAGGCACCATCCCTGGAGGTGTTCAAAAGACGGGTTGATGTAGTGCTGGGAGGTCTGGTTTAGTGATGATGCTCCTTGTTTGTTGTGTGGGTGTCTATTTTTGTCAGTTAGGTTGACGCTTGGACAAGATGATCTTTGAGGTCCCTTCCAACCTAGAAGATTCTGTGATTCTGTGATTCAGAGGCTTGCGTGAGTGCCCAGAGGGAGAGGCAGGTGTGCCGGGGCTTTTCTGGTACTTTATCCACCTGTGGCTTTCTCTGCTACCCCACCTCCTTCAGGGAGCTTGCTCTTAGGGCTACTTGGTCCAAGTAACAGGCAGTGGGACATGAGGAAATGGCCTCAAGTTGCACCAGGAAGCAGGGGAGGTTTAGGTGGGATATTAGGAAAAATTTCTTTGCTGAAAGGGCTGTCAAGCATTGGGACAGGCTGCCCGGGGAAATGGCTGAGTCAGCATCCCTGGGAGGTATCATAGAATAGAATAGACTCATAGAATTTCCCAGGCCGGAAGGGACCTCCAAAGGTCATCTAGTCCCACCTCCCCGCAGTCAGCAGGGACACCCCCAACTAGACCAGGTTGCCCAGGGCCTCGTCAAGCCTCTCCTTGAATATCTCCAGGAAAGGGGCCTCAACCACCTCCCTGGGCAACCTGTTCCAGTGCTCCACCACCCTCAGTATCACTGAGGGACATGGCTTAGTGGCGGACTTGACAGTGTTAGGTAACGGTTGGACTCGATGACCTTAAAGGTCTCTTCCAACCAAAGCAATTCTATGATTCTGCTTGGTTCTGAGGCAGCTTCCCATGCAAAGGCTCCTGCTCCCTGCTGCAGCCCTCCCTGAGTTTTAGGGGGCTGGTACCCCACAACTCTGACACGGCATGTGCCCCCACCAGGTGTCAAGCCTGGGTCTGTACTGTGCCGGGCATCGTCAGGCGGCAGCTTTGCTTCAGCCATCGCCTCTCCCCTTCAGCCGCAGGAATTAATTAATATGTGTGGGCGCTTGGTGTGCTGCCAGGGAGAAAGGAGCGCTGCAGTTCTCTACCATTTCACACCATGCAGTTCCACAAGCTTCTTGGTCTTCAGCACCTACCGTTGAGCTCCTGCATCATGAGGACAGCACACTGCAGAGACGCGTGTACCGGCGGGCAGCAGCTCCCCAGACTGGCTCTGCGCCTTCACGCTGTGAGCTGATGAGCAACCTGATTGCTTCCATTTTCCTCTGCGGCTTTTCTGGCATCTTACAGGCAGAAGGCCTGAACCGGAGTGTGGGCCCTGACCTCCTTAGATGCTCTGGAAAGCTCTGGCTAAATTTGTTTCCGGATATCAGGGCTTGGGACCTGTTTCTACTATTTGTTCGCAGGGCTTGAGCTGGACCAGTCCAGTGTCTGGAGAGTAATCTGTTAGACCGCACTGCTAACACTTTAGGATATCGCTGAGCAGATTTCTCAGCTGTCTAAGATTTGGCTAAGATTTTTTTCTCAGTTTCCAAATAAATTATTCCACCAGCACCAGTGAGAGAGGTTATTGGAAACGCTCTGCCTGTGTGTGTTCAAATGGTAAAGCCCCATGAATCCAGATTGCATTTTGGCATCCCAAAATAACCCCAGGAGGGTCCTTGACAGTTTGGGTTTTATAATATGATTTTTCCTTTGCAGTGATCTCTACACCACACTAGTGCGTAGCTCGGCAACTAAATATGTGAGAAGCTCTAAACTGGCAAACACCTGTGGGAGACTCACAGGTTGTGCTGGGAGAGGGGCTTTGCCAGGCACTGCCCCACTGCCTGTACTCATTAAAAGTTTCAGAAAAAGCTGGTGGCTGGAGACTGTTGCATTAAAGTTATATTTGGTCTACTGCTGTCTCTTTGAACCTTCCTGTATCAAACAACTGCACTGCATTCATAAGAGATTTTATTGTTGAGTAGCCAGGTTGCTCTGGACTTGCTTGGTGTGTGGGGAGGGGTTTTTTTATTCCAAACCCCCTCCCTCTAAACCCCAAGACACCTCACTGTAATGCCATGCAGTACAGAGCATATTTTATGATCTTAAAGGTCTGAGAATATAAAAAGTGTTATAAATATATAACCTCTGAGCTACTAAGCATCAGCCGGGGAGAAGTTCCCCCTCCCCTCTGGCGTGACTAGGAGAATGCAGACACACTCCCTGTCGGAGAAATCTTTGCTTGGTGGCATCATCTGCTCTGCAATGCTTCACCCTTGCGGCAAATCCTCTCACCCCTTCTCCAATCAGTCTTGTTCTGTGCACTTTCAAAGTCTTTGCCACCCCACCTTTAATGAGTGCTCCTTGTGCAGCGATAAAGCACATCTCGGAGCGAAAGCAGTGCAGGTGGGATCAGGGGCATCTATTTTCTTTTCTCACCATGGACCCGTGTACTTGGCTTCTCTGCGCTTCAGTTTGCTCCTCAGCGTCAGGAACAAATCGGTATTTGTCATAGGCTCTTTTGATCCTTGAAGAAAACAAAGGGCCATTTAACATTTTTAGAGTAGTAATAATAATAATAATAATAATAATGGAGGTTAAGGGACGTATTCTGGTATCTAAAAAGAGCAGGTATTTGGTTAAGAGCGTACTTTAGAATAATAGCAAAAAGGACCTTTAATCTCAGAATTTCAAGGCACCTTGTAAACTATAAACATTGATTCTCCTCCTCCTTGTTATTCCTTGTGGGCTTTTTACTGCTACATAATAGAGCAAGGTTCCTACCCTGATGATCTTGTAGCAAGAACAAATGAATATTAGAGAGAACTGAGGCTAAGTACAAGCAGGATTCAGGTGGCAAACACAACTGGGGGTGTGCTGGGAATAGGTGGTTTATGTTCATGATATCTCACCCATGGGGACATGCATTCCGGATAAGTCAGCCTTACGGACACCTGTGAGAAAGAAATTTATCCTGCCCTGGGGAAGCTGAGTAGTGGGGCATGTAAATGAGATTGGTCAGTCAATAAATTCCTCTTCCAGAAATGTAGCTTTTAACCTGACAAGGAGGTGAGGTGGGTGAACGTTGTTGGATCGTGGAGGTGACAAGCAGCAGCCAGAAAAGTTTTCCTTTGGCTCCAGTAGCTCAAGATTTCCTACTAGAAGCCAAAGGATGGGCTTTCTAGATTTGCCTCTGTTAGTGTGTGCCTGCTGTGTCACCTCTACACTGATAACATTATGCCTCCTTTTCTATTTTCCTTTCTTTTTTCTTTTTTTCTTTTTTTTTCAGTTTCTATAAAGTAAGAACTGAAAACCAATTTGAGCTGCTCTGAAATTTTGGGTTCCTTTGTTTCTCAATTTCTATTGGATTACGTCTCTGACATTATTGCCAAGAAGTTAAATAATACATCTAGAGATGGAGGAAACTGAATAATGCAGCTCTGCAGCTTATAGCGTTTCTAGTGCTGCGCCAGAGAGCTTTTTTGAGTTGAAAATTGTGACTGGCAGGCAAATTTAGACAAAAATGTTTTGGAAATTATTTTTTTCTCTTTTCTTTTTTTATCTGATAAGGACCAAAATGTACTACTGAAAGCTGTAACGTTCACAGCAAAATAACCACAGAGGTTCAGAAAAAAGTAAAAGCAGTTGCGTAGGAGACCTGTTTGCTTAACAAGCACCTGTGATTGCAGACCATGGGTAGTTCAAAAAGCATGGGCTGTGCCACTCCATAGCAGAAGGAGCTGGACATGGCTGACTCAGTGGGAGCCTGGTGCAAGATCAAATGATAAAAGAAATTCAGACTGAGCCTCAGGACTGACAGAGGACTCCCCCAGCACCTTCAGAAAGGATGCAGGGATTTCCATTGTCATGTATAGATTTTGACGTCTAGACCAAGGCAAATTCAGCAACTCCAGCTCGGACCCCTTGCCCTCAGTTTGCAAGTCCTGCATCCTCCGCTCAGTCTCCCCACTCTCTGCAGCACCTCATATTGTAGTGGGCACTAGGGTCTGGGCTTAGCCTGTCTGTGCTCTGATTTGTCCTCTCTCTGTCCCTGGATGGTAGGTAGAGTCAAGGGCAATGGAGGTTGGACCTTTGGTGCGTCAGGCTACTCTGTTACAGCTTGGATGTTCTCCTTAACCTTTTCATCCTCCATGGGCCTCCTCTTTACCACCTGCTACACCATCCCCAAGCTTGTTCAGGAAAGCCTTGGTCACATCAACCGGGTGAGCTCTTCCTCCTTCTTTTGCTATGAGAAGAGAAAGAGCTAATAAAGCCCTTCCAAAAAAAGTGAGCAGAATCCATTATTTTATGTCCAGGCTTTGCTGAGTAATAATGATCTGCCTTTAACCACCCACTTGTGCCTCTGCTTATCCCCCTGCTTCTTCGTGACCTTCACTCATTGTATCCTGTTGAATTGAACTTGTATATTCCTGACACACAGGAACTGCATCTTCATTCATTTGTGGTAAATGCATGAGACACTCAGGGCACTTGAAATTAAATAATCAGCCGTGAAACAAAAGACCCCAAATGAGCACAGAGGCACATTGTCTGTTTTATTTGCAGATAAGTTCTGTCTAAAAGCCAGCAATGCGTGATGCTTCTCGCTGCTTTTTTAGTTTAAAGCAGATGTTATATGCATTATTAGAAGCCACATACTTGCAGTCCGTGATGTAATGAGAGCAGGAAGTGAGAGACGAGGAGCTGGGGTATCGCCTGCTTTTTTTAGGTGAGGCTTCGGTAAAGGGAGGAATGTGGAGCAAGGGCTCTGCATTCAAGCAAAATGTCCTGTGGTTTTGTGCCTTTTGAGGCTGGGTGTTTGTGTCAGATTGAGGGTGGTATGTGTATGGGAGGGAGGGAGGGAGGAGGGGGGAGGAAATAAAGATTTTAGTGCTCTATAGTGGATCTATGTGGCATGGGTCAGTGGAGGTGTGAGGTGTGCTGGGATCTGGAGGGCAGCAAGTCTGTGCTGGAGGTGAGAGAAGAGGCTATGGGTTTTGTGGTGGTGCTTGATGCTCTGAGAAGCCAATATTGTACTATCAGTTGCGTGAAAAATATGAAAAACTGAGAGATACAGGGATATATTTGCACCCAGGATAAAGTCAGAGGGCTTTCATATCCAAGGGGAATCCCCTCTCTCTTTTCCCCCCTTGCATTTTTGGGGAAAAGCCCTGGGAAGGTGCATTTGCATCGCTGCTAAGGAAAGCTGAGAACGGCCCCCCTGCAGCACCCTGACCATGGGTGGGACATCTTTGTGAGGGAAACGTGCAGCAGCGCGGCGGATTCTTCCCCTTTGATTTCTCTTCCTGGGACCAGATAAATGCATTTGATTTAAAATTTGGAAAAGAGGGGAAGCATTCTGTGTTCGCGTGCGTGCGCCTCCATCTCCCCTCGGATCGCGGCGAGCGGCTGCAAGGCGTGTGCAGCTGGAAGATAACACACTCATCTCCTCCGCCGAGGGCAGGCGGCGGCAGCCGGGCCGGCAAGCCCAGGTTATCTCTTACCAGCACGCCGCTTGCTGCCTCTCTCCTCTCTTCCCACCTGGCTCCAGCCAATTCCACCTGAATTCCCGCTACGTACGAATTCACAGTCGTAATTTAGGCCATCGTCCCCTCGGAGCCTGGGGGGTCTGGCCACAGAGCAGGGGGAGATCCCATGCGATGGCAGTGGGCAAAACAAATTAACCAAGCCTGCCACATAGAGTGGGGTCTGGCAGTCCCCCAAAAAATCCTGGTTTATGTGGAGTAGCACCCAGGTTGCTGGTTACCTGCTAGAAACGGCAGCCACCGGTTGTTCTTCCCTTTCCTTATTCACCGCTCTGGAAAGATTTGTGGAAGCCCATCAGTGAGTGTGGCCCGGGATGCTTGGTGTGTCAAGGTGGTACACCTGAACAGAAACCACATCTTATTGTGCTTATTTGGCTGGGGAAACTTGGAAACCCACATTTGTGAGTAGCAAGCAACTACAAGTGGGGGGCAGTTGCCGCTACTTCTGGGATAATTGTCAATTATTATTTGAATATCAAAGGGGCTTGACTAGTCACAGCCACTTCCTCATGTTGCAGGCTATTCAGATTGTTAAATATCTCCTCTGTCACTAGTGTGGAGTAATGTCTTTCCAAGTGGAGAAGTGGTCGGTCTGCTTCAGATCTGGTCTTGGCATAGTCACCTTTCCCCATAGAAATGATAAAACCTGAAATGCACAAGAAAACATCGGTAAATGGAAGGTCAGGTTGGACCTTCACTTCCTCAAAGAAGACCAGAAGGTTTTTATGTAGGTAGGGAGCAGGAAGGCCACTCCCATCTATGCTCTGTCAAAAGAGGGGGGTTTTGTTGAAATTACCAAGTAAATAAATGGGAGTTGTCCATGTATACGCTTCAGGCAGGCTTTGAAATCTCAACTATAGGCTCCAAAGATGTCGATTTATTCTTTCTGTCAGCTTTTATAATTGTGTTTTTGTTTTGGTTTTTTAAAGAAAGAAAAAAGAAGGAAGTGAGAAAGAGAAAAGAATGAAAGAGGGAAAAGGAAAAAAGGAAAGAAAAGAACAGAGGGAGAAGGAAGGGAGGAAGAGAAAAAAAAGAGGAAGGAAGGAATGAACTATACTAGGAGAATATTAGGGTTTGATAAGGTACAGATAAGTTGTAGAGTCGAGGAACCTTGCCTCACTCATTCTGTGTGCTGCATAAGTTATGAAGAAAAGTGAGTGACATAATATATCTTGTTATTTAAGGAATAAGCTGAAGGCTGTGCCATCTAGTTCTAGCATTTCCTTGGATTAGCATACTTGTGCAGCTATTGTATTTTCAGTGTATCCATTTAGTGGTTTTTTTCTTTCATAATGAATTTTGTAGGGTGGGTTCTTTCTTAGGGAAGATTTTCTGTATTCCATAAAATTTTGTGAAAAAGGCTGCATAATCCCAACTTTCAGCAAAGCAGAGCCCTGAGATGATGAATGAATTACAGGATGGTTGGGGTTGAAAGGGACCTCTTGAGACCATCTAGATGGACCCCTTTGCTCAAGCAGGGTCAGCTGGAGCAGGTTGCCCAGGACCATGTCCAGTCAGGTTTTGAGTATTCCAGTGTTTGACCTCCCTCAGTGCTAAAAAAGTGTTTTCCTATGTTCAGGTGGACTTTCATGGGTTGTAGTTTGTGCTTTTAATGAGGGATGCACTGCTGGATGACCCCACCTTCCTGATTCCTTGCGAGAGGAGTAGAAGAAATAGCAGCATCCTTGAAATGATAGGTGGTAAGACAACCCAGAAGGATTCCTTTACACGCTTATTTTAGCTTAGAAAAGTGATGGGAGAGACCATCTGGAGAAAGTAGGAACTAATTTGAATGGGTAGAACATTACTTCGTCTGAAAAAGTTTGATCCACAGTTAGCTTTTAAGTGTCTTAAAGCTTGTGGTGTAATCAGAGCTTTGCAGTTCATTTGTGATGAAGACAAACAGGTGCCAGCTGTAAAATTTATTCCTGGATCTGGACTCGGTGTTTGTATCCTTCACAACTTTTCAGAAGTTTTGATTCAGATTTTTTTTCTTTTTTCCCCCCTTTTCTTCTCTGGCCAAGATGAAATGTCTGAGCCTTAATTTGGGGTCTGAGAAATCTGGAGAGGAGGGAGTGAATATGCGTACCTCTTAGGACAGGGATCTCCCTGTATGTCCTGGGGTGGTACACCAAGCATTAACTAGAAGTTCCCCAGCTTTCTGGGGCTGCTGGTAAAAATTAGCAGATTGAAGACATGGAGCAAAATGACATGGTGGCCCAAGATGACCCAAAGAGCTGGTGCTTGAGAGAAAAATGCTTCCTCCCTGGTTCCTGAACAGTGCACAATGGCATCTGCAGGAAAACAGCCACAGATGTCACCTCTCTCTTCTGAGGTTTCACAGCTCAGAAGCTAATCCTGTGGATTGACAGACACCTCTTGAAAGATGACGAGGATCTTCAGTTGCCCGCCTGGTACAGTATGGAGGGGGATCTGCACTGGCTTGGATCACCAGACTAGAAGCTACTCAGGCGGAACCGCCAGACTTCAGTGCACCACAGGGAAGGATCCAGGCCTCCTGAGATCTTGTTCAAACTGAATCTCTAAGCAGGATGATTGCCTATCAATAAGGAAGACACCATAGAGAACCACTGCCTGGTTCTTGACAGTGTGATGGGATGTTCATGACAGTATAAAAGGATTTGGGTGAAATGCGATATTTTATTCTCATTACTGGAATACAGCAGGGGCCCTTTAAGTCAGAAAAATTGGTTTTAGAATACGGTTTGTTAGAACCTTTCAGTCCCACAATCGATGTAAATGGGCAAATATCATTCTCTTTAAATCCAGTTTCCTGAGGCACAGCTGTGCCGGACACACATCAGAGAAAGAGGGAGAACATCCCTGTGCACCATTAAAGCGGAGAAAAACAGACAAATTCTTCATGCACAGGAAGACCTCTGAGGCAAAGGCTGAGGGAACCAGGCGTGAATTGGTCCAGAGAAGGGCAACGAAGCTGGTGAGGGGTCTGGAGAGTGAGTCTTATGAGGAGAGGCTGAGGGAGCTGGGGTTGTTCAGCCCAGGGAAGAGGAGGCTGAGGGGAGACCTTATCGCTCTCTACAACTACCTGAAAGGAGGGTGTAGGGAGGTGGGGGTTGGTCTCTTCTCCCAAATTACAGATGATAGGACAAGGGGTAATGGGTTCAAGTTGTGCCAGGGTAGGTTTAGACTGGACATTAGGAAACAATTCTTCACAGAGAGAGTGGTCAGGCATTGGAATAAGCTGCCCAGGGAGGTGGTTGAATCACCATCCCTGGCTGTGTTTAAGAACCGTTTAGATGTGGTGTTGGGGGATATGGTGTAGGGGAGAACTTTAGAGTAGGGTGGATGGTTGGACTCGATGATCCCGAGGGTCTCTTCCAGCCTAGATAATTCTGTGATTCTGTGAAATTACACCCTCAACCTCATGATGTAATGCCATTGAAGTCTGGAGAAGAGAAGGCAGAAGGAGCTGTGAGGCCTGCCCATGGTACATGAAGGGAGATACTGCGAAGAGAGAGACCAATTATTCTCACTAGCCAACAGGGGAAGTGCAGAGAATGTTTAGGTCAAGTATTAGGAGAAACTTCCTAGTGGGTGAGTTATTAATCAACTAAGGCAACACGGGTGTTGGAAAACCAGCCCTGTGCTTGTAGGCTGGGAAACAAATGAGTGCTGTTTGTCTGGAAGAAGAGGGAACTGGGAATGTTGGGATGCTAAGTCCCTTCTGTGGCTCTGACACTGAGTCATAGTGACCCTGTGGAAGGTTACAATTTGCAGTGCCTGCAGGCAAATCTAAGCTATCTATAGCCTAAGTAACATCTACCAAGTAAAAGACATGAGCAATATGAATGTTGGCCGTTGACTCACAAAACTGCTAGGACAGGTGCCCCTGCCCACATTTGGGATTGTGGCCACCAAAAAAATACTTGTGCTGTCTGCGTTGCTGGGGAGAAGGCATTTATTTCTCTGTTGACTGAGAACTAGATGGAAATTTGTAAAAAATCCAGAAAATATATCTTTAGGAACATTCTAAGTGATTGAAAACACGTTTTTCATCTCTGGATAACCTAAGATTTCAAAGTTTAGGTCACCTGACCTGAGAAAAGATCTTGGGCGGAGTTATAATATTGGAAGCATTCATAAAGAGTCTAAAAATGTTTTGCTTCAACCTTACTGAAGCATTTAACTTCCCCTTTTTGTTATATCGTATAATGCAAAAGCAACTTTTTTTCAGCCTTTTCCAAATGAGATGCTGTCATGAAAATTTCCTTGAAGAATTCAGCACAATTGATATTTTCCTGCAAAACGCGCTGGTTTTGTTCAACTTGAATTTTCTCCCAGAAAATGTTCCTTTCAAAAATCTTGGGCCAATACTAATTACCATCGTGCAGCTGCTGTTGCTCAGTAGATACTTTAAAACATAGCCGGTGAGAATACCAGTTTGTAGCCTGTACCTCCTGACACCAAAGGACACAGGAAAAACACACCTTAGCTGCGACCGAGATGGACTGGGGATATTGCATTTCCTCAGCTGACAGTTGTAACTAATGAAGCCTTATCTCTTACTCTCACAATGAGAGTGTACCTGTTTCCATAACTGGGATGTGAGGAGGCTGAGCACCACGATGCACAGGCACACTTACCAGCCTGTCTCCAGCACTGGAGACAGGCAGAGAGGGATGCTAAAGTTTCCTTTGAGGGCACTGTGGGTACCTACTTCTGTGTTTCCAATGTCTCCCCGGAGTAAGCTTTCTTACTGTTGAGATCACTTGTGGTCTCAGTCGTACATACCAAGCTATTTCTCTTGGAAGTTTAGCCTGCTATGGAAATGCATAACAACTCTTAGCAGGAGCTCAGACTGGGGAACCTGTTTCAAGCCAGGCTGGTGACACAGCTTAGAGGAGCACGTGTACACCTCAGGGCTTTCTTTTGTTGAGTATGCATGCAGATGTGTAAATAGTGTAAATTTCCCCTGTCATAACACACATACTTTTTCTTCCTCCGTCTCAGCCCCTTAGATAGTTGTGTTCTTGGATTTTTATTATGAGTATATAAGCAGTGTCTCTTGCTGCTCAATAAATACCTCAGAACAAAATGAATTCTCACCTTCTCTCCCCCTCCCTCACATTACAAACACATAGACATTACCCAGCTGCAATCCCTGTGAATGGGCCAACATGGATGTCATTTAATAGGTATACTTATGTATATACTTATGTGGAACCTGATTTCTCTGGAGGAATTGCAGTCACCAAGCTTGAAAATCAAAGGCTGGCCTTAACACCAGCCATGCAACTGCAGGGTGCCCGGGTCACACACTAGGAGCCTGATGAAAAAGTTCAGAGAGAGATTTGTTTGGACACAGGAAGCCTACATCTTTTGAGGAGGTTTGACCCTGACAAGAGGGTCACTTAAAAAGCCACTCGGCAGATAGCATCACGCCCTCATTAGTTCATGCTAGGGCATGGAGGGGTGCCTGGTGTCTACAGCAGTGTGTCCCCAGTACTGCCTGGGAGATGCAATGAAGTGGAAAGTGGAAGCATGCACAAGAGCAAGGGAACCAGCTATGTAGCAAGGCAGTTTCCACCCCTGCTGGTTTCTGCTTTCCCTGGGTGCGTGGGCGGTGAGAGCAGGATCTAACACAGACTGCAGAGATAGAAAAGGCCTGAGAGATCCATCCAGCCCCTCTCTAGGCAGGTGCAGCGCTTTTATTTGAGCATCATGCTGTTAGGGTTTCCTGAGGTGACGTTAAGTGGATTCATGGCCACAGCTGAACCTGGCACCACAGCAAGCCTCAACGTGTTGTGGTGCCATTATTTGGTCTAATGAGGGGAATAAATACACCTGGAAGGAGGGAATCCTCTCTCATCCTGGGGATTTGGCTGGGTGGATGATGAAGCCTTATCAGCCCAGTTCCATGCAGGAGACAGAGGGTGATTTTTAGTCCCTTCAGTGGATGGTAAGTGATACTTGAGCTCTGTTGCCTCCTGGTCGCCTCCATCCTTCATTATGCTCCCGTCTCCTCCCACTGCCCCCTCCCTGTATTGCCACCCGCTCTCGTAATAGCTACTGCACCAGCACACCACCACTGCAATAACAAACACCGCCTCGTTTCAGCATGATGAATGAAGAGTTTTAATGAAACTGGCCTAAGCCGTTCCTGGCAAGCTGCCTGTTTTTTGTTTGTTTTAAGCAGGGGTGATCCATCACCCTCACGACTTCTCTCCATCGCAGCATCCCCAATCAATGCACTGCACCAGCCTCCCTCCTGTATCCCTCGCTAGCAACCCGCTCTCTGGCTCCCCACAGGTACCTCATCTCGCATTGACCCTGACCCCTGCCAGGTTTGCTGCCCACAAGGGACATCTTGGTTGGGCATCTCTCCTCTGTTAATAGCTATGGCTGTGGGTTGGCAAGGTGCTCAGGGCTGTACCGATGTGGATATCATCTCTATCTGCTCCTCTCCAGTTGACAGTGCTCACACACACATTGCTCACTATTAATACAGTTGAATGTCTGGTGGGTATTAATTACCCTTGTGGTCTATTGTTTCATTAGGGTCTCCTGTCTCTCCTGGGACAGGCTGTAAATCAAAGTGTGACTCACGGCTTTCAGAACGGACAAATATAAACAAGCAAGCCCTGAAGAGGGGAAGAAATAAAGCAGAGCTCCACACACCCTCTTGGGGTGGGGAGGGGGGGGAACCCAGCAAAAAAGGCAAGGAAAAAAGCAATCTCCAAAGCAGGAAGCACTTTAATCAAGTGAGTGGGTACCAGCCCCCCGCTTAGCATGCCGGAGGCATTTGAGAAGGAGAGTGAGAGGCCCCTGTATGCATTGCTCTGTCTTCTTGTGCAGTTTTTCATTATTACGGGGCAGGGAGAAGGAACCATGTTGTTCTTTTTCTTCTTTGAAGGAATTAAGCTGACATGTGTATGTGCGAGCAGTGGAGTGAGGCACGACGGAGGAAGGGAGCAAGCCTACTCAGATCCAGAGCTCAGTGTAACATCAAATGTGGGACTCCTCGAAGAAATAGCGAGGGGGCGATGTCAGCGTAGCCTGCTTTTCTAACCTTTCTCCAGCTGTCCTTAGTACTTACGTTTTTCAGTGCAGCTTGATGAGCTGAGCTGAATAAATGCCATTTTTAAGCATTCCTCCAAATGTTTGACAACTTTTCCTGAGAGAATACCCTGCTGAATTTTATTTCTATCTGATAAGTACCTGGGGAAAGGACTTTTATTTCTTTAAGCACATGATGAAGCAAAATATGGGGCGCATAAGAGGCAAACAGGAGAATCCATGAGAGTTAGCAGAATGCATCTGAAGAAACTTGTTCACTAGAATTTCCAAAGGAAAATCTGCAAAAGCTTCTGGATACAAGTATGTTGTGGGTGGTTTTGTCTATTAAAGCTGTTGTACATCGCCAGGTTCTTGTGGCTTTCATAAGCACCATGAACACAAGAATTAGGAGCACCATTGCCCTTAGTGTTAAGGCAAACGTTTAGGGAATGGGGAGGTGATATGTGCTGTGCTTGCTGTTTATATTACTCCTGATTTTCTTCTTGAAGGGCTTTCGTAGTAGAATCAAGACCTTGCAAATGCCATGAGGGGATTTATATTTCTTCCCTGCCTTTGATGCCAAATTGCTTTACAGCCTCTCCTAGTGCAGCATTCAGAATGCAGCTTTCTCTGTGCAAGGCTATACCCAGGTGAACAGTTCAATACAAAATGGAGTAGGAAGGGATACTGTTGGACAACGACTCTGGAGAAGATGTCCTTCCTTTTAAAAATGTCTTTAAAACTCTAGTGTTTCAGAACAACAGATCAAGCATTGTCTAAAAAAATTTGTCCGGACGGGCTGACTGCAAAGCAGGCTGTTGCATGGGGGTATCCATTCCAAAGCTGTGCAACATTTCCATCCCTGCTGCTTTACACTTTTCCAAGCTTGAGCTTCTTATGAAGGAAGAAAACTTCTCTTCTTATCTACCTATTATCTTATCCCATGGTGATAAAGCCTGCTGGGGGGTTGAGGTAACCTTGCAAGCCCAATAGGGTCATAGAGATTTTCTTCTTTTGCCCTTTCAGTTAGGAAAACTTGGCTGCACCTTGTTAAATACGTTCAAACTCCCATGAGGTTTATCCAAGCTTGTTCTTTTAATCCCAGGGTTTACTAATGCGAAGAAATTGTATCCTGTACATCTTGGTAACTAAACTGACCCCATTTTCTTGTAGGAACCTGGCAGCAGATGTACCCTTTGTAGGGGACTTGGGATGTCTCTTTGGCATTTGTGGGTATTTCCTTTCACCCTCTACTCACTTGCTATGAAAATAACAGCTGACCTTGATGAGTACTGTATGGTCCTATATCTCATCACTGTTAGGCCTCCTCAAATCTAAACACCTCTTTTACTGCCTCCTCTAACTGAACCTTGGTCAATTTTCCTTGAAAACAGAGCTTAAAGTGAATGTACTAATATAGCTCATTACCAGGAGTACAAGCAGGGATTCATTGAGTTGACTGCTATATTGCACAGGGAAATAGAAAAAGCATATGGAGCCTGGGCTATCTAATCTAATCTCACTATGTCTGTATAATCTGGGTAAATGGCTAATCTATCACAAAGAGATAATAATAATTAAGGGTACAACCAGGTTCCATTAGTAAAATTGATGTGCCCTGATTCCTATTGGGTTTACTTTCAAAGCAGAAGGGAATTTTTCTTTTCCTGTATAGCTTGAAGAAAATTAGTCAAAGTGGGTTTTGAACCTACAAGGCGTTAACAAATTAACCCAGATTTGAAATTTTGGCTCCTACCTATCATTTGTTTTCTCATCTTCTAGCTAAACATAGCTTTATCACTGTCCTGTATTCCAGATTTGCGTACGATGAAAGCCTCTTGAGAATTCACTGCTGGATGTATTAGTGGAAAATAGGTTGTAAATCAGCAGAATCATTAACTCTTGTTTTATGTAAGAGCAGTGATTGCTCTGTACTCTGGAAAGAGGTGTTCTGCCACCTATTAGCCCCTTGTAATCCGAAGAGAATATAAACAGTTCATTTTTCAGTGTGCCTAGGAAGGAGGTTTTCTTTTACACAGATTCCGGAGTATTTGCTGTGGTGGTGGTGGCAGAGTTGCCCAGAATTTTTTTTAAAAAAAACCTCTGGTGTTCACCTTTAACACTGGAGCCTTGCTGTGAGGGGGTTCATGAGTATGGGAAGGTAGAGGGATCCTTGTGACTGACATTTAGAGTGTGTTTCTTTGATCCTGATTTGCTTACACAGCTTGCTACAAAAGAAAAAGGCTCCATGACTCGTTGATTCCCTCCTGTGTCTTCTGTTGGTTTGGGGGCACAAGCTACAACAGATCTAATTGGAGGCAGAGAGCGCTTTAAACCAGCCCAGGTTTTAGAGTAGTACCTTGAAGGAGTCCTCTCCATATCCCCTATAAGGAGAGGGAGGGATGTTTAAATTATGGCAGCCTCCTGTCTGGCTTCTTATGAGCTACCCTGCAACACAACATTGGCACAGCAATGAAATGCTCTGACAACTCCCTTTTCTGCACTTACCAGTCCTTTTCCGTATCCAGCTAACATCCTTCTGGCAGGACAATGAGGAGGGGCAGTACAGTGCCAGGGTGAGCATCTCTGCCTGGGATCTGCCCTAGGACAGGTTCTCCTTGTGGCCTCCTTGCAGCTACAAAGCAGATTGCTAGGATCAGAGCTGAATCTCGCTGATTGAAACAGATTTGAAGGGACCAGCTGCATCATCAAGACTGATGTCTAAATCATGCAGTATCTTTAATTTAGAGAGATCTGCAGAAAAACTTCTAATAACTTATCCAAAGATTCTTATGCATAGACCACAAAATGCTTCTTAAAACTCTATATTGCCCTGTAAGAAGGGCAGATTTGTTTTGTTGTGGGTTTTTTTCTTTCTATGCAAAACAATGGTTAGTAAGCTCTGCTCTGTAATGAAGAATTACTTTAAAGACGTCAGACTATCTTCCAGGTTAAATTATGGAGCATTACCTGCTGTTGGTGTAGGCAAGCGTGATGGTGAAACCCCAACAGATGAGAGTTTGATTTGAGCAAGGAGTGGCTTTTAGCTACAGAGGTCTGGTCTGCAGAATTGTGCAGGCTGTAGAAATTTCCTCTTGTCTAGGGGAATATACAATATAATATTTTATGGATGTCTATTTAGTGAAGAGAGTTTTTACCTGGAGGTTAAATATTTAATATTTAGCTTAGGACCACAGGTAGAAATGCTTAGCATATTCTATATCCTCCCCACTACAGTGTTTGGTCAGTGCCCCATGGATGGTTAAGAACGAGTGCTTGTCTTGCAGTAAGACAGGATGCAAAGGATGCATGTGTGAGGCAGGCAATGGTATTGTGAAGAGACAGACAGTGATTTCATGTTTGTGAAGAGTTAGGCAGGCACTTAAACCGGTCATGTGTGTACAGGCAGAATTCAGGTGGTGAGCTGGTGCTCTTCCTCTCTGCCTCCTGGCTTCTGCTGTCTTCCTTGACTTATTCAAAAAAAGCAGCTGGTCTAAGCAGCTCTTCCAAACTCAGAAAATATGCAGTACCCAAAAGGGGTAGGGGCTACGCTGTAAGAATTTCTGTTGTTTTCCAAACTCCAGTGTCACAATGTGTATGTGGAACCAAGGAGCTGAAAGCAAAGGCTACAGTCAGATAACGTGTTGTCAGAAGCCACATGAAGTCCCTTCAAACCAGCAGGTCTCTGCCTTGACCAGCATCCAGCCCAGGGCTCCCCATACCAGTTCTGCCAACGCGCCCTCCTTCCCTGCAGCCCCCTGGCTCCCCAGCCTGGGACTCCCCTTACTGTCTCCCCCCTTGTGACACCTCTGGCTGCTGCATTCCTGGGTTTGCCCATGCCTCTCATATCTGTCTGACAGCTTCCCTGGCTTTTCAATAGTTGGACTTTCCTTTTCAGGGACACCTCAAAGATGACCCCATTCCCTAGCACCCTAAGCCTCAGAGCCTTGGGAATAAATATGGAAGAGCACAGCAGAGCAGAAATTCCTCCAATTATATCAAAAGCTCCAGTAGTTTGGATACATATCCTAGGAGCTATGGAGGGATTTTTAAGTCATCTCCTTGCTTCTATCTTCCTTTCCTTCGTTCCCTACTGTTTCCACCCTATCCCATATGGTATCTGTTAGATACGATACTCCTACCCCCAGAACTCTTAATAAGGCGGAGATAAAAGTGTTCCTTTATTAATAATCGTAAAAAATGTTGTGTGTGGAGTTCAGAACTGGGAGAGTAAAAGAAAGACAGTAATTAGCTTGTTTCTGTATCTCTGCTCACTGAGGCATTTTGGATGCAGCGAGAAAATTCTTGACAGATTTTCTTTTCTTTTTGTTCCCCCCCTTCTACCTCCCCTTTCCCTCTTTTCTTTTGAAGTATCATGCAAAGTTCTTGGGTTTGGGTTTTCTTTTTTTTTAATGATAAATTCTATAATCCGTGTACAGTTTTTTTTTTTCTTCCCTCTGACTTGTCAGAGATATCAGCTCACAACATATCCCTTTGTTTGCCTGTTTTTCTAAGCAGTTCTACATTTGGTCTCCTAGAAGAAAGTAAACATGCCAATTTGCTATTGACTAGCAATGTTTAAGAAGAAGGGGTGATTTCATTAGAGGGGTCCAGAAAACTATTGTTCACCAACTTTGTTTGTCCCTTTGTGGGGGGACAAAGGAAGATAATTTAATATTCCTCATTTGTTGTTTTTTATATCCTGCACTAACACGCACTGCAAGGACAAGGCAAATAGTTTTCATCTGGTGTTTTGCTCCAGCTCTCCCCAGAGGAGCAGTGCTTGCTCCCTCACCCAAATGCATGCCATCTTCCCTCACGGAAAGGAATTCTCAAGTAGGATATACTCAGCCAAATTGTGAGCAGCTAGCTCGGAGCCCTTGCTCCCAAGCACGCTGGTTTTGGCTCTTCAGAAGTTTGTGCTGGGACACCTTCCCAGTTGCTTGAGCTGCATGTGAGAGCTTAACACCCTTGGATAAGGGTGGTGGAGCTGAACTCTATGAAGATTGATGCAAACGGTGTTTCCTAACAAGTGGTACATTGCAGGAGATCACAGCGTGCTAAGTGTGGAGCAGCAAAGCCTCATGTACTGGTAGGGAAAATTTTCAGGACAGCAGCAATCCTCTGCTTTCAAGAACCCTGAGTTCAGCTGTGCTGCCGTAGCAGCCAGAGACCCTGGTGATAACAAGGGACCCGTCACACTTGGCACTGCAGGGGCCAGGAGCGTGGAACAACCCTCGTCGGTGGTGCTGGTGATCTGAACAGAAGACAGAAAGGGACCAGTGAAAGGGCTTCCCCAGAGGCATCTGCTGCATGTAGGACTAAGAAACGCATCTTTTGACTTAAGGCTCAGGGGTCTGACAACTAACATAGCCTGTCTCTGAGTCACTGTACGCGTCTGCTATAGAAATAACAAGTGGTTATTTCCTTTTTTTAAGTCTTATGGGTAGGAAGAAACTAAGAGGATGGGAAGCAGAAAAAAGGCACTAAATCAGTGTTGCTCTGCCCCATTTTTTTTTTTTCTCATGGAATGGATCTAAGTGACAAGACAGAGTTCAAGTTCATGGTAAAGGAGGGGAGTAAGACATCACTTTTGATGCCTTCAGTAACTGATAAGTCTGTCTTGCCTTGGTTTGGAGCCCTTCTTTAGGCGTTTCTTTTGCTGCAGTGCATGTTTTGTTTATTAAGAAGCAAATCGAAGTCAAAAACCATCATGAGATAGGTGTGCTAGAACCTTCCCATTCTGAGAAACTTTTTGCAGCAGACAGTAGTAGAACAAAAAAACAAATGAGTACTTGGAGCCAGTAAAAGACTATTTGGACTGTACTTTTCCCTGTAGAAACCAGGCAGCTCTGAAAGCATCCAGCCTGCATCATGTGCCAACTCTCCCCATTCTAGAATAGGGTCACCTGAGTAAATTCACTTAATTTCTGTCCCGTAACCAAAAATGCTAGATCTTAAAAAAAATGCTGGTTCTTTATTTCAGTTCTTAGTGCATTAATTAAAAGCTCCTATGAGACAACAAGGATGAGTGGGATGCAATAAAGACGCTAGGAAAGAATAAGAACATTATTATAACGAAAGCAGATTAATGGGGCTTCACATAGTGGTGCTAATGGATGTTTTTGAACTTAGAAAGGAAGTGATGAGACAATTGAGTAATGAATTTTGCCATCAAAAAATCACAGCTGAGCCAACATCACCATATAAAAAGGGAACTGATTTATTGATTATAATGGAGAAGACTAATAGATAAATTTAGTGAAGACACAACACTAGCTTTTTTTTTTAATTTTCCTTACAGGAATGCCCTTAAAAGGCCACTCATTTATATATCCCTCCCCAAACTGGAGGACTAGTAATTACATCCTTTGTTTATGCAGTTCTTGAATGTACACAGCATTAGCACCAAGCGTGGGGCATACGAATGGCAGGTTTAAATAAAAAACACAAAGGTTGAGGAGGCAACAGAGAAGACAGACTGCCAAGAGCACTGCTGTGTTACAACAGGAGCCTACGTGCAAAGCAGAGAGGACCGGGGATGGTGGGAACAGCTTTGCAGCATGTTAATATGACAGTGTAGGGATCAATCCCACGTTTTGGGTGTCTGTTTTTGTCAGTTAGGTTGACGGTTGGACAAGATGATCTTTAAGGTCCCTTCCAACCTAGAAGATTCTGTGATTCTGTTCTCAGTGCTGGAACCTCAGCTGAAAAAAACACGTGCAGGACTGTCCACACAGTGTCAGAAGAAAGGTAGCTGAGAGCTGGGAGACAGGAATAATGATGTGCCTGGGAGGATTCTCACGCAAAGAGAAAGTTCTTTGAAAGTTTGTACCAACAGAGCTTGTACGGTGCTAAGAAGAAGAGATATGTAAAAGTCTGCATGTTCATGAGAGCGAGCCTTGGTTTTCAGAGGAGAGAACAAGGAGATGTTTGATGACCCTCCAAGATGAAAAAGGAGTATTTTTTTCGCTGTAACAGGCAGGTTGGCTGTAGAAATCATTCATGTAACATCATCAATAGCTAGCTATCCACAGGGCTCAGAAATAAAAAAGATCCAGTATTCATTGAGAGCACCTAGCGTTGTCTTAATCAAGGAGAATACATTCTGGGAAGGAGAGCCAGACACGTACAGTCAGTAGGGTTTAAGGACGCTCTAGGTCTCAAAAACCAGGAAAAGGCCTAATACAGAGGTACAAGCTGTACCACATCTGTCTGTATGGTGTACTTGAACCTTCCCTGCCTAAAACATCTGGTACTGACTGCTGTCATGGACAGGATAGGGGACTGGGTGAACACTGTGGCCAATACAGTCTGGCAGTTACTGCCTTGCTCAGTGGAGCTTCTCCTCTAGCTTCCTCAGCAGTGACTCAAGGAGTGGGTGTGCACAAAGGCGTTGAGAAATCAGCTTGTTATGACCATGGCTTAATTTTTTACCTGTGACGAGCCCCAGCTCTCAGTTGCACTGGAGTGCAACCTACTGCACCCTGCTGCATTCTGTACATGGTCTTTCAGGGACTAATTATCATCTCATCTTGAAATCACTTTAACCACCGGAGGGAGGGAAATGACATCTGCTTAACATCTGCACGGTGGCAGGCTGCCTGTGAGCTCAAGACATGCAACACAGACAAAAGCATGCAGTTGAAAGTGCAAGGAGTGATAACTATAGCTGGCCATTACTGTGGAGCAAGCGTGCTGCTTAGGTACTGAGCTGTGTACCAGCATGGTTTCCTCTGATATATTTTCTAAGAGCGTAGACTCAGTTGACATGCTTTGGGAGTCATTCCACAACCTGCTGGTGTACTTCGCTGTCAGGAAGTTTTTCTCAGGTTGGGTCTACATTTGCTTTTTTTCCCTTTGTCGTGTTCATATTGATATCCTGTCTCCTATTCACAACCACGACAGGCATATTTGACCCTTTCATTCTTTGACCGCTCTAATTATCTGACTGTTTTGTTGCTCTGCTCTGCTCTTGTTCATTTTTGTCAATATATTTTACATAATGAGTTGCTCAGGAGTCAAGATAGTGTCTTGCATGTGCTCATGTGAGAGCTCCACACAGAGAAAAGTTATTCCCTCCCTGCTCTAGGCAACTCCACATACACAAAACAAAAAAAGGTCTGAGTGAAGGTTACCGAGTGATTAAGGTCTCTGTCTTTTGACACAAGGTGGCAGAGCAAAGAGCGTTGTGATGGACATCTGCTCTTGGTAGACATTTTCATGTCCTGCTCTTCACTGAGGTGAACTTGTAGGCCATCAGGCTGCACAAAACATCTACTCTCCATGCCACAGGTGGCAAAACACAACAGTCCTCCATCGTAAATGATGACTGAATCTCTAACGGTTTGGAGGTTCTGTAAACTGCAGCCCCTCCAAACACATGATGGTTAAATACTGGATCTCATCCAACACTACTGAGCCGAAACACTGTCTTTTTAAGGCCTTTTGTGAAACAATGAGAGAGCTTCACAATGATGTCAACGTCATAAATCATCACATGCGCAATGTAGAAAGTCCATAGCAATGAAGGCATGGAGGAGGAGAGAGAAATGTTCAGTGAACTAGCTCACTCCATTTCAAGCTCACTCCATTTCATTCCATTCTCCCCGGTTCAAAGTCAGACTTTCTCTCTTTAGGGGAATCTGATCTGGTCAAATATCAGCATTTCCAATGAAAAGGAAAATAGGAAAATGAGGGTTACATATTACTTGTGGCTTGTAGCCTCTTGGCTGTGATATGGAGAGTTCTGGGGAAAACCTAGTCTACCTTGGAGCTCTTCAAGTATCCTGGTGCCTTGAGCAGAGACAAGTAAAGCTACAGCTACAGCTGCAGTTCAGTAACTTCACAGCACAGGTCCAGGGGACCCTGAAGTGGGACTGGAGAAGTAGGGAATAACTTTTTCCTTTTTGGTATAGCATATAACAGGCTTATATTGATGACAACTGCATAGGCAGTTGTGCCACCCATGGGCACATCCAAGTACCCCAGTTCTTTCTGCTATTCTTAGTATTTTCATTCAGACTTCTTGATTTTGCTGCAATTACCCTTCCATCAAAATCAGTGATGAAAAACCCATTGGTTTGAATGGGCGTGATTAGGCAAAAGTCATCTCTCTGAAAAATCTCATCCTTGGTGTTAATTGTGAGTTTGCTGTAAGCAAGCTATGACACAGGGATGGTCTTTCCAGCAGGGATTGAGGTAAAGTGTGAAGCATGTTAGTTGGTGGGGTGGGAGATACATTACTGGTTTCCAGTTTGGTAAAGCAGATGCTGTGGCTGCCAGTGCTTTATCTGCTGTGGGATCAAATCCATGTCTTGCTGAGGTTGTTGGGAGCACTGCTGTGGAGTTAAACTGGGTCTCTTCCTGCTGTGGGTGAGAACGGAGAGTCGCAGTACCAAAATCCATCCCTGGCTGCAATTCTGGAGTAGCTCCGCTGATTATAGTTGGAATTACTCAGGGTTTACAGTGTTGTGACCGAGAAAAGAATTTGGCAGGTTAATCTCCAGGGCTATTGAGCTGGCACCTCTCACCAGAGCTACGTTTAGTTAACATTTACAATGGAAAAGCAAACGAGGCATGATTCTCCAAACCTTGAACCCCGTTGAGGGCTGATTGATCTTGAATGCTGGCAATTCTGTTTTCCCCAAACACAAACAAGCCTGTGTATGAATGTGAGTGGAATTTTTCTTCCTGCTTTTAAAGAATGCAACACAAGTCACATTTTATAACACAAGAATGATGTAAGGTCTCCCTCCAGCTGTTTCTGTATATGGCTTTCTGCCCTTGCTTTGGGAGCAGTTCGAGTATCCTGTGCAATATCTATCCAATGTGTCTTACATCTGGACAGAAAAGTGCTTAATACTGGGGCTTTCACTGGTGTTTGTCGCAAGCTGGTTGTTGACTGGGATGACAGTCAGGTCACTGCAGCCCCAGGCTGTGGAGTGAATGGTTATTTGTGAAAGAAGCAGAAGGTGCAAAGCCATGATAAGAGGCAAGAGAGAGCCTCTCGGTACTTGGAGAGATCCTCCTGGTGCATGGGAATGGCCTGATGTGCCAGCCAAGCCTCAGACCAATTGACACCACCAATCCAGGACTGGAATGGCAGGGAGTTAATGCTCTGCAGGGTGATTATTGCAAAAATTATGCCTTAATTGTTTACCTCTGTTTCATGGAGTCAGCTGACAGTCAGCCTAATAGATTTCAGGTAGGTTTACTGGTGCGGTGATACTTAGTTTTCAGCTGTGGTTAAGAAAGCAGAATGGAGGTGGAATCAGTTGTGGCGTGCTGTCTGGTATTGCAGGGAATAGTGGGGAAAAAGGCTGGGAATCAAGAAAAGATGACAAATGTAGATGTTGACAGAGCTGCAAGATGGGAGAGACAGCGATTAAACGGGAATAGATTTGTGCAGGAAGGGGAATAGCAGGAAGGGTTTTTGCTCAGGATTGGGATGCATTAGGAAGCCTGCGGAGGGGCCAGGCTGTGGCTGGGGACGAGGCTGTTTGGTGCAGCTGGGGTCCCCGAGCAGAGCTGTGCAAAGCAGCCCGGGAGAGGATAGGAATAGCGGGGGGTGCCGCAGAGGGATTGGCAGAGCTGGGTGCGAAGAGTCCCAGACTGGCAGAGTGTGGAGGCCAGCTGGTCAAGAACAGAATGTACGTGGGTGTGGCAGCCGCTCCTGTCATATTTCAGCAATTCTCTTGTCTTAACGAGAATGAAATATCCGTTGGAAAAGGAATAGAAAAGCAATTATCTGGATTGTGAGAGTTCCACGGGCGGCAAGTCCTGAGCCTCTCCCTGCAATAAAGCCTGCTAGGAGAAGCTGAACAAGCTGTAGTCATCTCCAGCACAGCCCCGGCTATATTGTCCGAAAGACTCTACGGAGTCTCCAAGGGATTTTGTTATTGCTATTGATTTTACGTGGGAGATTCTTAGATACCAAGGTAATGGGTCAGCAGCACAAAACCTTAAGACTGAGGGATCTACAGAGTTCTTCTCACCTGTGCTGCCGTAGACTGTGGGGAACTCCAGTGCTGCTCCACCAGCCTTTTAGCACCTCTTGCTGGGAGAGATTGAGAAGGGAATAGTCCCTTTGCGCTGCTCAAGGGATAGCGAGAAAGTAGAATTCAGTTTCTTACTTATTAACAATATGCTATGCACAGCACAAAACACCCTACTGTATATATTTAGAATACACTGCAGAGCTATTTCTTTTCCTTTTTTTTTAAAAAAAAACCCCACCGCACCACACTTTTATAATAATAATAAAAATGCAATTTTTATACAGTATCTTCATATCCCAAATATTTATAAACATAGTTATCTTTGGTCGACGGATGCCAGGAAGTTTGCCAGCACATCAAAGTGATGACATTTTACATCTCATATTCTTTTCATTGTGAGGAATGAGGTGCTTCTCCATTTCTTAACTGATTTTTCAGATTTTCTTTTAAGACTAGTGCAATCAGAGTAAAAAACTGCAGTTTCCAGAACAGAAAGGAAATTCTTTGAGACTTAATAAACACCATGTTTGGCTTGATGTTGCAGCAGGGTATTGAAAAGAAATATTATTGACCATTAGTCTGCCACACAGATGCATCTATAAGTTGCTGTCATTGGCAATAAGCCTGTAGCTATAACAGGTTACAGATTACTTTCTCAGAGCCTGGTCTCCAGTCTTACAACCCCTAGAGCTGAATTTCTCTCGGTTCATCCCACCCTCTAGTTCTGAAATAGTATGGGGTCAATGAGTGGCTTGTGGTCCTTTGGAAGAGTATGTCATGGTGCCAGCCTTCAGGTCAGGCTGTTAGATACAGAAATGGCATGCTTTTGTGCTGGTGCCTGATTGCAGATGTAAACTGGGGACCCTTTGAATGATTGTCCCTTCATCGTCATAATGTCTTTTCACCAAGGCCTGGCATGTTGTGTTTGTTACGCATTTTACTTGGGACTTGCTCTCTCTGTGAAATCCATAAAGGAAATGCTAGAGCATTCTTGGGTGCTCTAGTACATATTGTCTCCAGATGTTTTTAAAGGCCCATCTTCTAATTCAACCCTCAAGAGGCTTTTCAGAAACTAAAGCGAGCAATTGAAGACAGCTGCATAATATCTCAAATGACCTACTCAGTCCTTCCTTTCTTGATTTTTTTCCCCACGTAGGTTATCCATTTGCAACTAAAATCATAGTGCCAAAGGCATTTTTGCATTGTGTAGAAACCATTCATGCACATCACTTTAACAATAGGGGGGCAGACCTGTTGAGAACTAGGCTAACCCCTCTTGTAAGTGGAGGCTTTAAATGAGAACAAAAGAATGATGGATGCAGTATACAGGGGCCCAGAAAACAAATGAGCATAGTGAAATGGATACGGGCTGTGCAGATTTGAATAATATTTGGGTTTCGGGACATTAAGAGGATGTCCTAATTCTCACAGTGTTCAGTTTACTGAACAGGGTATTATGAAATGGGACTTCTTCCAGCGTGTAAAGTGATACCATCATCTTCCTCATTCTGCACTCCAGATGCTCTTCATCACAGCTGGTCCAGCTTACCTTTTAAGACAACTTCTAATGTTGGAATCCATACTAGGCAAGTCCCTTGTATTTCTATATAAAATAACTGGGGGGGTGTGTGCACACACATGTGTTTGTCTTTTTCTGCCTGCAACAGAATCTTTCAGGAGGGTAAAGCAGGGTAAAGCAGGAAGCAAATGGTATTCAGGAAAGAAAATAAAAGCTCTTGGACCCACAACATAAGAAGGACATGAACCTGTTAGAGGGAGTCCAGAGGAAGACCACAACAATGATCAGAGGAATGGAACACCTCTCCTATGAAGACGGGCTGAGACAGTTGGGGTTGTTCAGCCTGGAGAAGAGGAGGCTCCAGGAAGACCTTATAGTGGTCTTTCAGTACTTAAAAGAAGGCTACAGGAGAGATGGGGAGGGACTCTTTATCAGGGAGTGTGGCGATAGGATGAGGGATAATGGTTTTAAACTGGAAGAACATAGATTTAGATTAGATATTAAGAAGAAGTTCTTTAGTGTGAGGGTGGTGAGGCATTGAAACAGATTTCCCAGAGAATTTGTGGCTGCCCCATCCCTGGAGGTGTTCAAGGACAGGCTGCATGGGGCTTTGAGCAACCCAGTCTACTGGAAGGTGTCCCTGCCCGTGGCAGGGGGGTTGGAACTGGATGATCTTTAAGGTGCCTTCCAAACCAATTCTATGATTCTATGTTTCTATGATTCTTCAACCTTTCATGACTGGACATGGCACAGGAAAGGGGCAGGAAGCTGAATTAATGCTATCTCCTCCAGGTCCCAAAGCCACCACAACGTACTAGAGGAAGCTCCAGGGAGAGTGACAAAAATGCTGATAGGTTTGGAAAGTATAGCGTAAATGAGAAGATTAAGGAGGCTGGTGTATATATATTCATTGAGGAGGAAAGATGTGTGAAGGGAGATGTAATCACTGTCTGCAAATCCATAAAGAGACGCTACTGAGAGGATGGGGATCCATTTTTCTCAGTGGTTGGTACAAACAGGCCTAAGACATAATGGTCCTGAGGTGCAGCAGGGAACAGTTAGTTAAAAAATATGAGGGAAAACTTTATCACTCTAGGAACAGTTTGGTGACAGAGCAGGCTGCCAAGGCAGGCTGTAGAGGCACAAGCACTGGAGATATTTAAGGCAGAGATGAGTCACCCATCTGTCAGGGATGGTTTAGGTGTAATCAGACCTGCCACAATGTGCAGCAATGGCCTGGATGATGCACCAGAGGTCTTTTCTCACCCAAATGAGTCTGTGATTTGTCATTTGTGCCTAATTCAGTGTGTGGTACTGTGTGTGTGAGTGTTTGCACTTGATTCCTAATGTTTTCATGCACATCTGCAGCTAGGATGTCTCTCAGCCTGTACTGCCACTTAGCCCGAATGCTTTCTCTGTCTTTCTGTCTTTCTGTCTTTCTGTCTTTCTGTCTTTCTGTCTTTCCCATTTGCTTCCTCTGGTTGGTTTCTCTTACATTTCTACATTTAGTTCTTCTTTGCTGACCCTGTATTTCTATGTGACCTCCTGTCTCTTTTTGTCTGAATTTCACATATATTTCTGTGCACTTTCAGGCTAATGTACCAGTGCCTCTGTGTGTGCAAGACATGCCCGCCTCCATGCTCTCTGTGCTCTCCTCCTTCTCTCTGTCCTGCAGTGAGAGCTGCAGATAGGGAAGGGCAGGCAGGAGGAGACTTTTTCGTTTCATAATCGGAACTGCTGGGAATTGCCCAGTTGAGGTTTGAGAGTCTTAGAGATGTACTCGTATCAGTTTGTGCCTTTGGTAATTCACTGAGCTGATGGGCACATGGACACTGGGCATTAACACTGCTATATGGCTTCCAGATCTGCTTCATATCTGATACCTAGGGCTGTGCACAGGGTAAGCTTTAGTCGGTCTGCATCCCTCCTTGTGACTTACCTTGCACCCCACTTCTCTGCAAGCCCCCCACAAAAGCTGAACAAGCCCTCATGGCCATCCGGCAGAGACAACACAAATAACTCGCTGACAGTGACAAAAACCTTGCTGATGGCGATGTGCTGCATCTTCCCAAACTTGCAGCAGTGTTAGGAATGCTTTATTAAATTAATGTGTTAAGTATTCACGCTGGATGCCAGGTGGATGTTAGAGGGCAAAACCAGGAAAGGTTTCCTCCAGCAGCAGTGAGTGTGCTTGGACAGTCACCAAAGCCGAGCGAGGTGTATTAGCTATTAATCTGACAGAGAGGATCATTAAGGTGCTTTTATTTTGAGTGTATGAGTGTGTGCGCATGTGTGTACGAGGATCTGTCTATTGTCTGAATTTATTCTGTAAAATAAATTAGATTACCCAAGGATGTGTTCAGCTCTACATCACTTGCAGTTTTCAAATCAACATCAGATGTCTTTCTTAAAGACTTTGGTTGCTTCACTCACAAGTTTTTGGGTTAGAAATGGGGAAAGTGTGGGTGAAATTGTAAGGTCTGCATCATTCAGAGAGAAGACCTAGGTCATCTAAGCTCTTCCTCTGATCTTAAATATCTGTGAAGAGACATGTTGTATCAAGAAACTGCTGAACTGCAGTGCGCTGGTCAGATTGTATGTGGAACCTTGCAGAGAAACAAAGGAGCCTGTAGTAAATACATTAATAATGATAACAAATATGCATGTTTACTCAGAAGTCATTGGGTGTTACTGTATAATGGCTACACTGAAATTACTGCCCAAAATTACAACTGAACTTTTGGTCTTACTGCTATTCTCCTGCAGGTATGTGGCTTCACAGAAGTTTTCACATAACACAATGTTGCTCTCATTTTTTTTTTTAACTTAATCTTAATCATTGTCGTGTAGCATCTTTTGTGCGTCTGTGCTTTTTTATATATGGCAGACAAACAGAAGCTATGAAAGTAATTTGTACCAAAAAAACCCATAGTAAATTGTGTTAGACAACATGCTACAGATCAAGAATGGCAACAAAAGTAATAGTGAAAATATGCTGGCATATAGAAGGGCTTATAATTAAATTGCAACATTAGCAATTTCATTGTTGGTGTTTCTTTAATACATCTTATGAGAAATACTCTATTACCGCTTAAAGTAATTACTTTGTACTTGAAAACATGCATATATTTTAATGTCATCTGATGGAAAAAATCTCACTTTTCAATTTGCTTGTACTTGTCCATTTAGAAATATACTGATAACTTTCAGATCAGTAGTTTTGTAGGATAAATTCTTTACTCAAACTCTCACTCATTAAAAAAAAAAGAATTTAACAGTAGTTTAAAGAAAGCAGATTGATTACTGAGAGAAAGTAATATTTGAACTTTATTAAGACAGTCAAAAATAAATCATATGCAAACTACAAAATAGTTAGATTGATACATAAGAGACCTAGTCAAACAAATCATCAGTTATCGTCATAAAAACTATACACTGTTAATACAACTCTCTATGCATATTTCTCAAAGAAATAGCTTTGGAGATAGTAGCATAATGAATTACTGTGCAGAGGTGTATCTCTCTGCAGCAGGGAAAATCTATCTTATTTTGAATGTGCATGGGTGCTGAGAAAATCATTAACATACAGACCTGGCATCAAGGAGAATATGGCATGGAAAAAAACCACCTTAAAGGTCATTTGCTGTGATGGACCAAGTACTAGCAACACCCAGTAAAACAGAGTTAAGGCAGAGGTAGGAGGAAGCTGTGCTTAGCAAGAGTTCAGAAGCTTTAAGGATTTTGCCCTCAATTGCTAAAATTGTATGGGTCAATTAGGGCAATTATATCTTTCTCATTAATAAGTGTCTTTTGATAAAGGAGAAGCAGTGGCCAAGATGAATGGCGAGGAATAACAAGACATTTGGATGCCATTTCTGTCTTATCCCAGGCACAGACCAACTTTGTGCCAAGCTGATTCCTGGTACAGAGGAGAGAAGCAGACCTCCTGCCCGTATTCTGGTGCTCCCTTATGTGTCCTGTCTGAGCATCGTTTGGTGGGACTGCTAGCCTGTTACTGAGTGACTCGGGCATATCGTGGGTTGTGATAAAACATAGATGCTGCTGGATCCCAGCAGTAACCTTTCCAGGCCAGATTCAGGCAAAAGCAAGTCATGGTGCATCCTGGAGAGATTGGAGCACTCTCTACTGCAGGCTAGAGGGAGATAACATCCTCATTAAAGTAAGGAGGAAGCAAATCAAATGGCCACAGAATACGAGTTTGGAAACCCCCAAGTTCAAAGATGCCACCCTGCTCATTAATATGAGTTTATTTTCATTCTGCTTCTTCTATTCTCTTCGAGTGTGGCTCTCATAGGAGAGAAGATATTCTGACTTATATTACTGATCATACTTAAAGGACTTGAGTCCAGTTCAGGACTCTAGATGTTGAGTAGGACATTTTAGGAAACAGGCTTCGCTTTGAATGTATGGCAAACCTACAACAGCTCACAACCCCTTTTGTAGGTGAGGAATCAAAGCACAGAAATAAGAGCTCTACCTCCAGACCATACGAGAGGCCTGTCAGAACCAGTATCTGAACTGACATGCTGATCCGTTGCCCTAAAAAAAAAATCCCAGAAGTGGATTTTTTGTTTAATACAAGAGGAGTAGAAGATCAGCCTAGCCATCTCCCTGTCCAACCCAAGAGGCTTCTCTAAAGCACATTGCCTGGTGCTTTGTGCAGCCTAGGTGCTTCCAATGAAGGACTCCGGTCTGCCATGTTGTGGCATAGCTGAGTTGCTGGAGTGGCCTGAAGTAGGGAGAAAATCTCTACCCAGAAGCTTTCATTCCTAAGAGCTGATCTTGTGACACAAGTCGGAGAGCAGGTGCTCCAGACACTTTGTGGAAGAAGCTGGCTGCCAGTTTGGCACCCATGTGCTCGCTGCCGGCTGCTCAGCCCCTTGGGTTTCCTGCTGCTGATGCTCCCCTCGGAGGTGCTGCTCCCAGCTGAACCATTTGGAGGATATCAGTCTGATTCTGCATTCAAACTCAATCGCTTCAAGATGAACCAAGACGCTGAAGTGACCTATTAGCACAGCCAGCAATCTTTGTATTTTTCTGATTATGTTTTATATATTTCTTTACCCTTTGTTCAATTACGGCAGGATCCCTTTCTTCTTGTCCGCTCGTGTTCTCTCTCAGTGCTAAGTGCCAGCTGTCACTGCCTGCTGGATAATTACCATTTTACAAACAGTGTTTAGGGAAATGCCATCAGTTTCTGAATATGTGGCTGTCAGGGCTTATTTGAGGGGCTTTCCTATGTTAACTACCTCTTCTCTTTTCAGGCGGGAGGGCAAGGGAGGGAAAAGAAGCTGGGAGATCTGTCTTGTCTCCAGGCATTTGAAGAAAAATTGCATTTCATCTTTTTCGCATTTTGACTGTCAATGCTTATTCCTTCCCCCACCCTCTCTCCCAGTTTATGCACTCCTCTCACTTTTTCTTTATGACAGGCTGCTCTGTCCTTCTTTGCAGCTCCAGTGGCCTGCAAGTGACTGGTGGCAGGAGTGAAGATAGAGCTGCTTATCATGGGGGGTTACCAATGGGAAGAAGGGCATATTCTCAGAAATAGTCATGACCCCTCATTACTGTAATATCCTACTTAAAGCTACATAGGTCTGCCTGAGGTTAAGCAGGGGATCTGGAAAAAAAGCTTATACTCTGATTGCCTTACTGTGAGAGGCAGTAGCAGGAGTATGGCCAATGAGGGATGAAGCCTAGATGTTGCTGAGGGAGGCTGAAATCCTGGCTGTCAAAGCCAGACTCCAGAGAGGGATGGCATTAGCCTTCTGCTGAGATGTGGCTTTTCCAGGACACAAACTATATGGCGGGTCCAGTCTGGGAGGGTGGCAGGGGAGAAGGCAGGATGGCCACAGGTGATGAGAGATGCATAAAAAACATTTACATTCACTTGGAGGGGCTGGACCAAAGTTGAGGTCTGTCAGTGCCAAAACTTTCGGCTGCCATTTAAATAAGCTTCTTCCCCTTAGCAACAACTGGTAGCAGATACTTAATCAGAGCCTCGGGCAGCAGAAGCGTGGTAAGTCAAGATGTGCAAGGTGGCCCCAGCAATGCTCACATCCCTGAAGGAAGGCTTCCCCCAAAGTGTCGGTATTTTGGCTTTGTAACGATTTTTGCCAGCTAACCAGTTTGGGGACACCGGAGGAGAAGGGACAGGAGCTGCTTCTCAGGCACAGCAGCTGCTCCAGGGGCTCTGAACTTTTTGCCCTGGTATGAGCATGGGGGATGGGATAGAGGAGGGTGCCGGGGGATGTATCTCGGGTGCAGTCGAAGCCTGTGATACTGATAGAGGAAGGCAGCTGGAGCCCGAGCAGAGCCTAAGGAGTAGCATCACCCGTGAGGTCACAGGAGCTTGTGTGAAGCATGCAGAAAAGCTGCTGAGCCATGCCCAAGGTGGATGCATAGGCTTCCCTCAGTTACCATCACAGGATCGTCTCACCAGACCATCTGGGCAGCTCTCAGGGGCTCGGACACAAGGCAACTGGTTCATTGTGTTGTGTCTTGCTGGTTGGAGTTAGTGTCCTTAGAAGTGTCATGACAGAGAAGGGTTTCTGCAGCAAAGCTTAAATACCAGTGTAAAGACTAAAGACCTTAGTGCAGCTGTGATTTGGGCTCTCGGACACACGCAGTGTTGCAATTAAATGATAAAGATCCTAACATCTGGCCAGCTGAAGGGGCTCGCTATACAGCTAGTCAATGCCTGTTCTATGTCCTCAACCTTTTCTCTCTGTCCTGAATACTCTCTGTGAGTTGCAGCTCCTGGAGGCCAGTTCTCTCTGCTCTGGCAGTGCCGCAGACAGACATCACTCTCATGGGCTCCTCTCAGTCTGTGCCACTTGCCACCAGTGAAGGGAGAAGCAGCCATCCCTTATCTGTAGAACCCTCTTCCTTAATTTTTCCCCTTGCCCCTCGTTTTCCACACCGGGCCTGATCTTGTTGCTATGGTGATGCAGAGGCGATGCGTCTGATTTGATGCACGCTGCTTCTGGAGGCAGAGAAAAACAGTGTTCCTGTCCATAGGTTGGATTGGACTCGGGGCCATAGGGAGAAGAGGAGGAAAGGTGTCCTATGTAAAGAGAGAAATCAGTAGGAGATGAGTCTGTGGTTCCCACAGCAGGCACGAAAGCAATTGCAAGATCGGTGCGATACCTGCCGAGCTGTCAATCTGAAGCGCTCAGCTCCAGGAAACTCTAACACAGGGTAGAAAATATCTCCAGGAGATTTAAAGATCCTATTGATATTCACACATGGAGTCGTGCTTCCTTGCAAAGGCCACTTAAGTGGAGACGGCGAATGCAAACAAGTCCTTCTAGCAGAGGGGGTGTGGATGGGTTTGGCATCGTGCCTCCTCCAGGGCCTTGCTACCATGCAGACAGGCAGGGGTAGGCAGCAAGGTGCTTTGCAAGCGTGCACTGTCAGCAGTCCCTTACCTAGGAACCTCTTCTGGGCTGTTTGGGGCCAGGATCCCGGCTGGCATTGCTTACGCTGTAGGAACCACATGGCTGATGGGCAATGAACAATGTCTCAGGCAAGCAGAGAGGCAACGATCAGCCTCCGTGCAGCTGGAGGCTTTGGGTGGGTCAACATGTGGCCCATTGCTTCCAGGGGTACCAGCAGCCTGGACCAGCAGCTTCCCTCCCATATGCTTTCTCTGTGGGCCTTCTCCCAGCTTCTACCCGCCCTAATTCCTGGTTCTGCCCCAAACTAGCTGCACGGGAAAGGGATGACAGATCTGGAAATGGAATGAGAATTAGAGAGGAGAGGGGAGAAAAGGCAGAGACCCTCAAGTGCCTTAGAGCAAGGAGCTAATTTCTAAGACCTAGGGTTTTATCTCATCTGTCCTGTGAAAAGGATGTGTCCTAGCCAACCACCTGCCCATGCCTTCTCTTTTTCAGCCTCTCTGTTCTTTATTAAGCATCTTTAAGGGAAACAGAGCTCAAAGCTTGCAACAGAGAGGGAAATGCTTGGACCCCTAAAATTCAGTGTTTAGCAGGTATTCTGCACTCTCTTGCAGCCTTCCCTATCAACAGCCAGACCAGAGAGTGCACCAGCCCCATCTTCACTGAAACAGAAAACTTGCTTCAGTAGGTTGCTCAAAAAAATGGAAAGTGCTTTCAAAATCATGTCTTATTTTGAAAAGTATTATGTCAGCCTGCTGTTCACAGTCAACATGTAATGAAACACATTCATTAGCCATTTGGGTCATCACTTCTCATGCTCTTCTGTGTTTGAGCTGCTCAGCAGCAGATTGCAAGGCATTTTTCTAGCCATCCTTCCTGACCCTCTGATAGTGATAAGCAATATGTTGTGTACTGTTAGTATCATGGTTATAAATGACCACCGTACCACATGCTACCCAAATTTAACATGCTCAGACAGTTCTGTCACTGGCAGCTACTCCATTCCTTAATAGCTGTCCCCAGAGTGAAACTGCTTTTAAGGAATACGATGGCTGCCGTCTCCTCCTGTCGCACTGAATATGAGGCAAGGCTGTCCTACTGCAGCAAAATTTGCTTCTTGCCTCTTTGTCTCAACACCACTTGCTAAATTGTTTCAGTGGCATCATCATTGTCAGTGAAGTATTGTGATTCTTTTTTAGATATTGGTACCCTAAAAGATTCGAATTGCTTTGCCTGCCATTACCTTTTAACACACTTCTCCCCACTCAGCCATTGAAGTCCTTGCCTGGGTAGTGTCAAAGGACTCCACATACACGAATGCAGTCATCTCCAACTCCTGAGACAGGGAACAGTTAATAACCAGAAGTCTTGAGCTGGAAACTGAGCCATGGTAAGGTCAGGCAGGTTGTTCAAGGTCAAAGCCTGAAGTCTGTAGCGGATCTTAATGTCATTTCCCAATCCAGACCCTTAGCCACATAACCATACTTCCTTCCTCTGGAAACAGCTGGTTTTCTTCCGTCATTTCTGTCTCTTAGTTTCCTTCTCTCTGTGCTGTTTTTTATCACTTAGCCCGCAGAGCAATTGTGCTCCTGTTTACTTGAGAGAAGCTCTACAGAATACAGTTGTATTGTATTTCATTTCATGCCCAAGCCAGCATTCTCTGAGGGAGGCCAGTTGCTGGTAAGGACAAATAACCAACAAAGCAAAGGGCAGGAGTGTTCAGCACTTTCTTGAATTTGATCTACTTCTTCCTTTAACATACACGCATAAGGAGCCAAACCAAACTATTTTACTTCATGGAAAGGGCTTAGGCTTAAATCTTGAGTACTGTGCAGGCAGTGTCATTATCTAATGAAAGGAGGCTTATTGACTCCCTCTCTCAATTTAAGACCACCTCTTCTCCAGTCTTTCAAGGGTAAAGCTATTAAACAAAACTTCTATCCTTCTATCAAGGAAATTGCCATGCCTGCCAGGTTAGAAAGTCCTATGTTTGCACTGAGAGGGCTTGTATATCTGCATAATTTAGATGATGCTGTTGTAGTTTGAGTCTGAGAAATCAGAGTAGCCACCTTGGCATGGTGTTGGTGACCCAGTTACTCCAGCCAGTAAAGGCAGGACCAGAGAGTCTGCATTATAGGGAAGGTTGGACCATGCGAGTTGTCAGTGTGGTTTGAGCTGATCACTTATGCAGACAGCTCTTTCCTAAGTTGGCTGTTCTGTCAAAACCGCTTTTCTCGCTATCTGAGCTGTTCTTTCTCTAAGCTGGCATTTTTTTTATGTTAGCACATTTTTGGATCAGATAAAAATACAAATGGAAACACCCTTTCTGGTCTTTCACTCTCTCCACCATGCACCCAGCTCTGATCTCCCTCTGTATCTGTCTACTCTCTGTGTCCCTCTCAGTTTCCTGGTGTCCCTTTCCCTGCCGCTCACCATCTTTTGCTCACCATCTCTCTCTCTCCTCTTCTTTTTCCTTTGCCTGGCACTTTGTCTCCAGCACGCACCTAAATGAGCTGCTGTCCACTTCACTGCCTGGCCTCCTTTCCTACTTTTCTCTTTTTCTTCTCACCTTGTCTCCTTCCTGTGCAACACAAAGGCCCTCACAAAAAAAAAAAAAAAAAAAAGACCAAAAGAAGAGGATTGTTGTCTTCACTTGGGCTACATTTGGTTACCTGCCATGCATTATGCAAAAAAAACCTCACTTCCTCTGTCGAGGTGACTGGGCCAGGGGGGAGAGGTACAGCAAAGGTGGTAGCGGTCTCAAAGGTGGTAGTGGTAGAGACCACTCTTCAGAGAGCAACAAGTACATGAAACAGTAAAGTACGGCCTATAACAAAATTCTCCCCCCCGTGACAAAACAAAGCCCCCAAAAAAAAAAAAAAAAAAAAAAGGATCGCAAGGCAGGAGACGGCAGCTCTTGACAGTGAGCTGTGCAAGAAATATCCAGTCACCAAAGGCAGCACAAGCACTGGAGATGAGGTGCTGGGGGTTGGAGAAAGAGCCTGAGGAGACTCCGTTGGTGGACATTAGCATTTCACAGTGCCTTTCATCAGTACAATGTGAGCATGTCTGTCTGTCTGTCTGTATAACTGAAAGTTGGCTGAGATGAAGACCTCACACGTGGTGCCTGCTGGGGGTACTGCTGTTGAAGGGCCCACATACCCCTACCTCCAGAGCTGTGCCCTCTGCTTATTGAGCAGGGTTGTAAGATAATTCAGGTTAGAGGGCACCCCAGGAGGTTATTTAGCCAAACTTACTCATAGGTACATTGGAATTACATCCTTCTGCTGTTGGGATGCAGTAGGGTGTGTAGACCTGTACTCATAGCGGGCTGTGTCTGTACCAGCTCCAATAGGATGAGCACTGAAGAGTGTCTGGATGAAGCTGGGGAGTGGGAGCTCCATGCTACTCTTCAAGGGTTGGTTTGTGGCCTCCCACCCAAGTCCACAAAGAGACAAGTCTCTCCTGTGGGTTTACCCTTGGATTGGGGCATATGCCCCCACTTGCTCAGGGAGGATGTGCAGGTAGCTCCTGTGCAGCATCGCCCCTCTCTGCTGAAGGTGTACCGTTACTTCTTTTCTTTTATCACGTGTTCCTGCAGCAGGCAGCCATGAGGTGAAATCCCGCTGATGTCTCCTGTCAGTATTGTCTGGCTTCTTCAGCACGGCTTATTACAGGTGCAGCCACAGTAATTAGTCAGACTGGGACAGCACCAAAGAGCAAAACGCCAGGCAGAGCTGGAATGGTGTAAACTGAGGGTATTGGAGCAGTGCTGGGGAAGGTCAGAGGCTCTGACACACTCCAGCTTACACTGCATGCCCTGTTTCCTCAGTGCTCTGTTTTGGTTGTGTTTGCTGTTGAAAATGTTAAAAAAAGAAAAAAACACCAACACCACACTCTGCTCCTACTTCTTAAAAAAACAAACCACAACCAAATCAAACCAACTTGTTTCTAAGGTCAAGGTCTGTTGCCCTCCAGGCCAAGAATAACCTTAGCACAGATGATACGGTGTAGAGGTGGGCTCTGTTGTTAGATGGGCAAGTTCACTTCTACCACTGGTTCCTTAACCAGAAATTATTTTTCCTCGTGTCGCAATTTCCTTTCCATGTCACAGTCTTCCTTTCCCAAAGCCTCGCCTTTGCCTCCAAGTCTCTGCTCTCAGTGGGTGAACTGTCTCTTTACAAACCATACACATACATTTCCTATTTCTGTTGTCCTTCCCCAAACTTCTCTTCCTCCTCCCTCCTTTTTTTTTGCCTTGCTGAGCCTTAGACTCCTGCTTGCCCTCTGTGGAGAGTTTGATGTACTTCTGTGCCGGCTTTATAGAAAGTCCACAGCTCAGTTATCTACTTAATTTGTCTTGTTACCCAAACTAAGCAGGTAGGTGCCAGTGTGTAGTTTGTGGCCTGAATTACGAGGGCCTGAATGGACTATCCAGAATTTTCTGCATGTGAACAGGGGCAAAAGAGCAAGCACATAACATGAAGTTTTTAGTGCAAGTGCTTGAAAGCAGCCTGGCAGCAGAGCTGAAGTAGATAGCCAGGACACGGGACTTCAGCCCTGGGTGCCCAAGGGGCACAAGCAGACAGACCACGCTGCACAGCTGGGCATTCATGTACCTTTCCAACTAGGAAATGCTATCTAGACTACAAGGAAACTACACTGGATTGTGGCAATGGATCCACATTTGTGATAGCTCCCTGGAAACTAACTCTTCTGCAAACAGCTTATACTCTTTGAGTCCTTCTGAGAGGACCCTTGTAAGAAACATTGAGAGCAGTTACTGTATTGTGTAGATACAAGGCACCATTTTTGCAAAAAGTCTGTTTTCAAGATCTAGGAGTGAGTAGGGGAAACCTGCCTGCTTCCCTCCCTCCCAAGATCCCAAGGCCGGTCCTCCTCATGCTTCAGCTATATCACAGAGGAAGACTAGGGTAAAGTTGCTTTTTTGTCTAACGTGCCTTATGGACGAGGATGGACACCACCCCTGAAGCGACTTGGTATGTAATAGCTCTGGTTTGTTGGCAAAGGCAATGGAACCAGACCTTCTCTGCCTTACTTTCAAGCAAGGGGAGAAAATGCTGGATCAAACTGGTATGGATGGTTAGACTCAGGAGAAGGAGTACTTACGTATACTCAGCTTACAAGACAGCAGTAAATCCAGGTCAGGATATAGGTTTGTTGATTCAATACCACAGTCATATCAAACAAATTTCACTGTGTACCTGGAAAATGTTTGTCGTTGTAGTAGTACTGAACAACACAGAAGCTAAAGACATGCCCAAGACCTGAATGAATTCCCCACATAGCTCTTATTTCATATTTACTATAGATATAATCTTCAGAGATGTCCAATACTGCATTTTTTCTTGTGCTAATAATCCTGCTGAAGCTGATGAGAATACACATGGGTCAAAGCTATTGGACTACAGTACTGAATTTATTGAAACATGATGCATGTTTGTGTTGAAATGTATGTACAGCATGCATAGTAAGTATTGAAAAATGCATATGCATAATCTGCAGCATAGCAGGGCTTACTGGTGCGTTGTATGGGATTGTTCTTTCGTGATCAGTTGAGCTGCAGATGTGTCCACTGGCTCTCCGTGAAAGCTGCCATTTTACTTTGCACTCTTTTCTATGGGGAAATGTAACCTGCAAAGAATACAGCAGGTTTTAAATGGAGCTTTCAGAGCTGTTCACAAACATGAATGAATTAAACCTCACAACTCCTCTGTGCAATACGGGAGACATCCTCACCTCATTCTGAAAGGCAGCCACCTGTGGAAGGCAGCAGCTGTTTAATAGTGCATGGCAACATTTTACAACTGTTGGGTACAACAAGTGATGACAGAAAATATCCAGATTAAACTTGTGGGAATTAGGCCAGAGAACATAATTGCTCAAATTAAAATGTGTATAGTTTAAGTTAACACCTATACAGTGTGCAAACCGCCAGTAGCTCCTTAATGAACTCTTCTGGTTAGGGTTAAGGCTGTGCAAATATTTTTCTCTTTACCTTCTAAAACAAAACATTTGGAGGTAGAAAAATTGGCTTGTGTTGAACCAAATTCTCTTTGTGTTGGTTACTTTGCCTCTTGTTCAGTTGCTCTCCTTTTTCATATGAGAGGTGGGAAAAAAAGATGGAAAACATCATTTCACTTGACACAAATTATTTCGTTTGGCCCAAAGCAAAACCTTTCAGAGCAGCAACTTGTGAGAAGAGGCCAGGGAAGGCTAGCTTCGCAGAGCTGCTCTTATTGCTGCAAATGTAAAAGGCAGTACCACCAGCAATACAACACCTCCTAAGGGTATCCACCTTGCTCTCAGTGACCTGAGCTGCCAATATCCCGCCTACCCAGAGAGCCTGAGTCCAGTGCTGCTAGCCTTGGGGGAGATATAAGAATTAAAGCACAAGGAAATATTGTTCTGTCTGGAGGGGAGAAAGAGAGAGTGACTTCCCCACAGAGCAGGAGAAGGAGCACGCCATAGTTGAGCCCTTTAGCCAGCCCTACTATTTTAAAGGAATATATCCTTGGAAGGAATATATACCTGGCTGAACTGAGCTTCTCTCTCGGTTGGCAACAAGAATATCTGTCCAGCGTAGGCTGAAATTTTCACTTTTAATGGAACTGAATGGATAATTTAGAAGGAAATCAAAGCAAAACAGACTCATTACATCTCAGCATTGTTTTTGTCTGGTTTAACTTACTGTGTGGAACCATTTCAATAAGCTGCATTATCAGCTGAAATTTCTTTTTCCCTTTTTTTTTTGGTTGCTGCCTGAAAGCTAGGCAAATGCATATCCCGTTTTATTTAAATTCACACTCTCATGGTTAGAAATTCGCAGTATTACTTTCTCCTCCAATGCCAGGCTTGCAGAGACCTCCTTATGATGAAAGATCTTATTAGAGTTTGCGCTCTGCATCAAGGAGAGACAATCAATTCCTTTTGGAGATTTAATTTTAATCATCCGGACTGGCTTCTGTCGCCCCATCTTCCATAAAACTTTCACCGTTCCCTGGTCCTTGGTATTAGTTTCTGTGGATGGCAGGCTTCAGAGCTTGTCCCGGTAATCGGAAACAGGAGGTTACATTAGTCCCAGGTTGTGTTGCACACAGCAATTCTATTTGCAGAGTCTGTTTGCTGCACGGTTAACGGCTGCTTCAAACAGCGCACAAGTAATTTCCAAATGACATATCTCCTCTCCGTCTGCAGCTATTTTAAACTTGGCTTGCCACATGTGGTGTGGCCGTGACTCTGGAGGGAGTCATTCCCCCCCCAAGCCCTCCCCGTTCCGAGCCAATGTGCTGTTGCCCTGAGCTGAATGCTGAATATTGAACTCTTTTCAACAGATGAACTTCAGGCCAATTATTATTCAAAGAATAGTTTTAGTGGCTCATAAAACTAAACTAGCAACCCACCATTTCCAAATAATTCCTACACAGGAAAAAAGAGAAAACATTCATCCCATGAGCCGTGGTGAAATTAGTCTCAAAGTTTTTGTGCTTAGGGAGAAATTCAGAGCAGGCACAGAAAGCATTACCACGCTGACTTCTGTGAAATTCTTTTCACTTCTGCTAGTAATCATTTTTGTCCTTTAACCTGCAAACTCCAGGGCTGCAAGGAGGTATGTGAGCATAGCTGAGAGTGTCCTGTACATTCCCACTCTCATGCAACCTGGGCCCATATCCCACCGGTAGTGCCGTTTTTCAGCAGCGTGACTGATTTATATCGTGGTGGGCTGGAGGGAATCGGACTCTTTTGCTTTGGCCATTCTCCAAATATGCCTTTTAGGAGCACTCTTCTTATTTGCATTCCTAACATTGACTTAGTGTTGGGACTCGGCATATCCACTCTTGGGGTTTCATTGGCTTTAAAGCCAGATGTGACTTTGGGGCTGACCTTTCTTTCGAACATGATCCAACTAGAACTTCGGATTTAAATGGTAGTGCGTGGCATAGCTCTGAATTTCTAATTGTGGGCCCCCACCCACATCTTTATGCAGAGCTCAACGTCAGCTTTATTCTTTCTACTTGCTACTTAGAGCGTCCTTGCTCCTACTATGTGATAGATATATTGGGGCTGGGAGACTGTCTCAGCTAATGGAAATCATTTGAATCTTTTCCTTTGGGTTGTTCCCCTGTAAATCTTTATGCCTAGTGTTTAAAGCTGGGAATGCTTTCTGCTTCATCTGTCCACTTCTCCCTTACAAGCTCTCCCTCGTTGCTCAGTCCATTCTTGTCCTCTGATGCTTAGCAACTCTATCAGGTTGGCATAGAGCAGCCTCCATGTTGGTATTCTAAACCCAACTGTGCTTTCCACTATTGGGCTGACCTAATTCTCTAGGCAAAACCTACTGGTTTGTTTTCAGTAGTCTTTACCAATAAAGACTATTTATATATATCATTCAAAAGAAATAACGCTGAAATGCTTGGGAGCCTGCAAGGAAGCAGCTGTGCACTGACAAGAGTTTTAAGAATGCTTGAATGAAAATACTCACCTTGATCAATGCTTGATCAAAGACTTGATGGTTGTGGAATTCATAGCTGCCACTCTACTTCTGTGTGCACAGCACTGGAACAAATGAGTGGTAAAATAAGAAAATACATGGGATTTAATAGCTGTCAAAAGAATCTCAGCTGAAATGACGATTACCTGGTGAATGGCTATTCATTAATCATAACCAAAAGAAATAAAGGTCAGGAGCAGGCACAGCTCAGTGATAAGGCCACGGGCAGACACAGACGGATCTACCAGAGCTTCTGTTCAGACAAGCCTTTTTAAAGTTGTTACCAACACGACTTTTCAGTCATTTTTACTAGTGCCTGGGCAACAATCGATTTTTTTTTTTTTGTCGTTGTTGGAAGAGGTGGCTGGGAATGCTTGAGTTAGTTGGTGACTTTTTTTTTTTTCTTTTGAAAGTTGTTAATTTATTAAAGCTGGGACTGTATTTCTGTAAGGCTGCTATCAGGTGGAAATTTTTCTATTCTAGTTTTCGGGAATATCACAGATCAAGCAGTTAATACCTAACTGAGACGTAGGAGACATGATTCAGATCCTCTACTGCCACAGTTGTAGGAGGGATGCAGAACTGGCTTTCCCACACCCAGACAGGCATAAGAACCACCTCTCTGTTCTGAAATGGGTTTCTGGTTTTAGTTTTCTTCGGAGCCTCATCAGAACCTGTTCGTCCAGATGTGAAATAGTTCTGAAATTTTAATTTTTTTGCACATGCGAAGGACAGGAATGTTGATGGGTTGTTTTTGGTGTTTTTTTTTTCACCAACTGTAGCATTTCTTTATGACCAGTTATTTGCTAAAAAGCTGAATTGATAAGCGATCATAAAAGGGAAGGCTCGGGGAAAGTAACACATCAGCCTAGGTGAAGACTATCCCAAGAGCTCGTAGAAAATTGGACAGGTTTACAGCTGCGGGCGGCTGAAGTCCCAGCCTCAATGACATGATTGTTTTTCCAAGGCTAAAGAAAAGCCAGCTCAGAGGGAAGAGTAACTCATTACAGAGTCGAGGCAGGGGGCCAGTCTGCGGCTGTGCCCCTGAGAAGGAGGAGAGACATGCACAGACACATGGGCAGCACACGCATGCGTGCACACACCTGCCTTTGATGTTTCTTTATAGCTCTCGTTTGAAGTTCCTGAATCCTGGAGCAATATCCTTAGGTCTTTTTTTCCTTTTTACTGAATTGGAGGTTTTCAAGGCTTGGATTCTAGACACAAGAGATGAAATAGATCTGTGAAACCTTGCTTCTCTTCTTAGTTAAATTTGCTTTTAATTTGAATTTTCTTTTAATAACTATGTGGATCCTGTTGACAGTTTCCAAATGCTGATACTGGATACAGTTAAAAAAAATATTCAGTCTGAAAAAAGAAAACAATGAAAACCTTTATTTTTCCTTTCTTTCATCCATTACTTCAGATGAAGCCTTTATAACCCAAGTGCATTTTGCAAAGAGATTGCCTGCTTCGCCATAGAATATGATATCTGTGTACTATTTAGCAAATTTGCACAAATGCTTAGGGCAGCAAATGAAGATGGAAAATGTGTGCTGTGAACGGATGTAGCTGTGATGGGCCATTGCACACTCCCCATACCCATCACAGCTGTTCTTCCAGCAGCCTCTTCGCTTGGCAGTGGAGAGCACTTTTAAGGAGTAGTTTTAAGGAGTAACAGTCCCCTTAGTCCATATGGCCCTCAAAACCCACCTCTGTGTATCAGTAGAAGCCTGCAGAGTTATCAGACTGCTCTGCAGTCTGCTGATGAGCAACCACTTGATTCTTTACCTTCTGCTTTTATCTCTAGAAGCCTCTGGTTCAAGCCCATGGTGTCAGTCGTGTTTCTGGACACGCTCAAGATAAGAAACCTCAGCTGGGAGAATCACCTTTCTTTTGTGCCAGGACGATAACTATGCAGTGCTTGCAATGTCTAGGATTTTCTAAAAGTCTGTCATTTTGGCAATGAGGAAATGTTGCCTCTTACTTAGGAAATGGCACTCCCACTTGGGCTGTCCTCCTGGAGGCAAGCTGTGTCCTTCCATTCCTAGTGCTGCATTCCCCTGAACTGCAAACACAGGTGAGACTTGCTCTCCACAGGTCTTCTACTTAACGCTGGCCAAAGCACGGAGTTGGTAAGGGTGTCGTACAAGCATGATCTTAAATAGACCTGTTCATTGTGCATCTCTTTTCTTTGGTCTGGAGTGACAAATCCTTGTACTTATCCACATTTACATCCCATAAGCTTTTCCCCTTCAAGTTTGGTACCAGTCATAGTTGATTATCTTGTTAGCAGAGCTGTTTCTCTTGTGGACTTGCTGGTGCTTTGCTGAAGGCAACACCAAGTGATCTTTCACCTCCCTCTCTTCAGCTCTCATCCCCTTCCTTACTCATCTTTTATTAAGCCCAGATTGACTTCAGTGCTATGCACATTCCTCCTTTGTTAAAAAACCTCAATGCCTTAATGCAAACTCTGTCCCCACCAAGTCTAATATGAACTCTGGTAAATATAGTTATAAATATTTAAGGTTAGAGCTTTAGTACAGTTTGTTCAAGATGCCAGAAATCTGCAGCAGACCCACAGCTCACTTCATTCCCTGCAGTAAGCCTTTTTTAATCCTTAGCATTATAAATGTTGTTCCCTCTCATGCAGCTTTCTCACTGCAGTCTAGAGAATGTATTCACCCTCCCCCCACCTATTTAAAAAAGTTTGTGGTGCAGAAGATCTAGATTTAAAGCACTGGGGACTGAAAATATGTGTTTAGATAAAGATGGAGAATGCCCTGTCAGAGCAAGGGCCTGCTTCTGCACCAGCAAGTCTTCTGCTGTGCCAGGAACTGACCCTGCTCCCATCTCACCCACCTCCTAGGTGCTGCTTCAGCCATAGCAGAGGAGAGATTTGTTCAGGGTATGGTACCACCAGCTCACAATTTACCTAGCAAAGCTGGCTTTGAGAGAGAGTTGCCTGGTTGCGTTTGGCAACTTGTCTTATCCATCCAAGCCGCTCCATGAGCTCTCTCCTCCACTGATTTTGAAACAGGAGCCAGAGGGATTTGAGTCTGTCCAAACCAACCTAAGATTTCCTAGCATTGCAATTTCTGTGAAATTTTCTTTACTTCTTTACGAAAAAGACTGATGGGGAGATAGGACTTAGTTGCAGCTAGGTTTCCAGTTTGGGCTCATTTCTGTGGGTTCAAAGGCTGTGAGGATGGATTTTCAAGTTTCTGCCAGAGAAAATCAGTGGATGGAAAAGAATGAAAGAAGCATAAAGAAGAAGGTTTCTTTCTTTTCTTTAGGAAAGGGTTGTACTGTGCATAGACAACAGTTTCAGGCTGGTTGCTTTCTAAATCACTGTGCAAAACGATGAGGATAATTTTGGCTGTATAAATGCGCACTTTTTTTTTTTAATTGGAATGACATCTTTGAAAGGTTATACTCGGGTGCGTGGGTTTAGAATAAGTCAGGGGAGCAGAGACAGAGCACAAGCAGAGGCAGACAGCACAGAGAGCAAGCGAAAGCACATGCAAAGAGAGTGCAAAGGTCCCCATCTTTTTCTGCTGAACCTGGTGCCAAAGAGGGATGTGGCAGAGACAGACAGATGCAGCCACGTTAGAGACCCGCCAAGAGATATGAGCTACAAGCCCTGATGGAAGAGAATGCAACAGAGTAAAGGAGACTTCTGTACGCATTGTTGGAAATGAAATATATTTTTTCCTCCTCCTAACCCTTTTAAGCCTTTAATCTTAATCCTATTCATCATCATTAACTTCAGCAATTGGCCAAAATATTTAAATGAGGTGAAATGAAAAGATTTAAGAGTCTGGTGAAGTCTCATCAACCCACAGAAGAATAATCTCCAAAGATTAAGAAAGCTGCGGTGACCCAACCTGTAAGGAATGAGAGGAGGAGGAGGGAGAGGGGGTTTCTGAGATGAAAAGAAGTTACCAATTAGATCCTTTTACTAACAGTATTGAGTCTTTTCCCCCCTTACAATAGCCAAGTGCAGAAAAAATTACAGAAGATGAATTAAGAGTTTAAATCCAGTAAAAGGCAAAAAAAGCAGGTAATATTTTAATAAGACTTAAATGAGTCTTTCAAAGGGACTGGAGAGCTCTTGGACCTGCATCTCTCCCCGTTTCTGGCTTTAAAATAGGCTTTTAACTATCACTGCGCTGTGAAGTGCTTTGATGTTTATTCCACGAGGCCTGATTTTTGTGCCCGACGCCATTTGCTGCTGGTGTGTGTGTGTGTGTGTGTGTGTGTGTCTCCTATGTACATTCCCCTGAGGCGCCCATTGTAACTTGGTTTCAGTTACGCTTTAGTTAATGGGCACTTAAAATAAAGTGGTACCCATTTCGCTTTAATTTCGCAAAAGGGGTGAAGGCTGTTTCCTTTCCATTTCCAGATGAAAGGAGCAGTGCTGCAGCTCCATAACGAACCTCAAATGAATTGGAGAGCTGATAAATTTAACGATCTCATCAGCATATAAATATATGTGTCTGTGTGTTTTTTATAAGCACACAGACAGTTTGTATCTAAAACTGGGACTTGAGGGAGATGGGGACCTATGGATGGCAGTTTGGAACGGTGAAAAGAGGCGGGTTAGTTTTTGCAGGGCTGTGTTTCAGCCCCTTGTAATGCATTAGTGACTGCCCTGTGTCCCTTCTGGAGATGGGGGGACAGCCCAGCATGAGGGGTGCCATCCGGCCCTTTTCATGTAGTCATAGGGGTCCCATTTTATACACCTGAATCCTCCTGCTATTGCACCAGCAAAAAGTGAAGCTGCTGTAAGGTCTGACGTCTCTGCTAGCCCCACATGGGTTTCTTGGAGACTCTGGGACATTTTATATGGAGACTGTTGTCAGGCCACTTGAATGGTGCCCTTGGATTTCTGCTGCATCAGGATTCTCCTCTGAGTCGAAGAAGAGTCTCATTTCTTTCTCTTTCCATGCCTGCAAAAGCATGGACAGAGGCACAGTCAGTGGCAAAAATCTGTAAAAGCCAGCTGGGGTGTCAGGGGGCTGTATCTTCGTTCAGAAGGTGTGTGGGTGCCCCAAGTGTTTTTACAGATATGGGCAGTTCTGGGGAGATCCAGCCCCAGGGTGACACCGTAATATGTGTGTGCTCCTCTACTTCCAGTAGATGGTCTGGCTCCTCTATTATTTCATGTAGGGTCCACTTCTGCAGTGATTCATGATTTTTCTACTCCATACAGCGTAGGCTAATATTCCCAAAAGCAAGATGGGTACAGCATTGACAAGTACTGAGGTTTGTAGTAACTTCCTGTCTTACCCTTTCTGGTAGCAACACTGGTAGTAAGGTGTAGTCCCTGCCCTGCAAAAAGTGAATGGTGAAATTACGTTAATTTTTGGAAAGCTGTGTTGCAACCCTTGATAATGTATTTGCAGCTCTCAGATTTTCTCATGGAAATCATACGCTGGTTCAATCTATCCAATGCAGCTTAAGGACAGCCCTTCCTTCCTTTTAGGGAGGGACCTTTAGATGGTAGTGTCAGGGCAGAACTAGATATGAGTTCCTGGAGGAGAAGCTCAGCTTTTGTTGGGGGAATTTTGCATGGCTTGCATATAGAAACTTACCAGCTTGTGGTATCTGTGCAATCCATATCTTGATTCCCACTGCACAACCCTTAAAAAACCCACATCCCCAGCTTTACTTAAAATCTGTCTTCCGAATCCACTGTGCTTTCAGAAAGATAAAGTGGTAAGGACTGTGTGCAAACCTCTGCCATGTGAGCTTCCCCCTGCTCCTCTCTGAGGACTGTGGCACTCATTTCTCCATCCTTTGACTGGCCTATTTTGTCCTAGTCCTGATCATCAACTCCATTCTAGGAAACTGGAGCCTCTGGCTTCACCTACCCATCTATACAGCAGGCCACCACAGGGTAAAATATCACCTCCATCAGCACCGACATCCATCACTTTAATGAACAGCAAAAATCAATCTCTAATTGACAAAAACATTTTTAATCAAAGTATGAGGCATTTAGAGCACAGAAGCAGCCTTTCATCTTCTGTCAGTGTTTTCCTTTACAAGCGGAAGCGGCGTAGGTTTGTAGCTGGCCAAAGAGACCAAGTTTGTGAAGCAAAACAGGGACAATGCTTTTAGGTGATACCATTAGAAGAAATCTACTTCTCTACTCTTAGTTCACCAAAGCTCGATTTTGGTTTGTGGGTCCATGAAGAATTTACAGCAATGGTAGGCAGAGAGTGGGAATAGCATAAGTCTTAAATTAGCATAAACTCTGTAAGACATCACTTAGAGTATGATGTATTTCTTTGTCTTTTAACAAACTCTTAGGTTCAACCTATACTTGTCATTTGCCATTGATGGCCTGCTAGTGGGTGCACTGTGATAGTAAATAGGCAGGTGAAGAAGCTCCATTTAGCAGCACTGGTGTGCATCGTAGCCTTTAGGGATACTGCCTGTGTATAGCTGGGGTTTTCCTTAGGGCAGCTCTGCTGGTGATGAAGACAGGAGAGGTGGTATTTATTGTAAGAAACTTGTAGATAACTGTGAATTGCATATGAGTAAGAGAAATTACCTGCCAGCAGCACTGAAGTGTTCTTCTTCCTCTGATTAGGGAGTCCCGCAAAGATTTGTAAGGTTACTCTGGGTGGCTTGGTATCCTTGCCAGTGTTTACGAGCCATAAAGGGTGAGGGAAGGTTATTAGAGCACCATCTGGGCACTTGGGTCTTTTTGCCATTTCTTGCAAGAGGGGATTGTTACAAAGGGTCTTTAGCAATGCCTGGCACAGTTTTGGTGTGTTGGCATCACTGCCTGTACTCACAATGGAAAAGGTATGGCGAAGCACATCGCTAGTGACACTGTCATAACACCTTTGCCAGTGCTTGAGAGGGAAGCAGTTTGGAAGAGGCAGGAATATCTGGCACCGTGTGGGCCTTCTGGCAGCTCTGCCTTGCTTGTGAGAGGAGCAGTAGGGAGCTGCAGAAGTGCCTGATGCTGCCGGGGAAAGTTGGCACACCTTGCTGAATTTATGAAGGGAGCGATGGAGAGGGAGGGTGCATCCTTGCCCATCACAGTTGCCAGTGTTTGCAAGGGAATTGGTCCAGAGGGCTGCAGTGGTACCCGAGCACCATCTGGCCACTCTGGCACTCTTGCTGGTGTTTGCAAGGTTGGCTTTGGATAGTGTCTTTTTCTGATCAAAGGCCAGCATTTTGGATGCACGCCTGGAGTGTGTGTTACATAAATAGTTTGCACTCCTGTCCAAATGGCTCCCACAGCCACAGAATCTTAAGAGCTCTAGAGGAACTTCAAATTGTGTCCCCTCGTGGAGAAACGACACCTCCAAGTTTACCAACTGATGGAATATGAACTCCTCCTGTCCTCCTCCTATCTTGGCTGGAGAGGGTTTATTTCAAGAAGAATGGACCCTTATTTTTTCTGGTTTTGAATATAAGAAGAAGGAGCCAGTGGAATTCCCTTGGCATTCACTGCAGCTGCTCTCTGGAGCCATAAGCTCTGTGTGTTGATGTTCAGCTGGAAGTAGGCTGGCATGGCTTTCTCTGGGTTGATATTCTTTATGCTCAGTCAGACTTCTAAATGTTTCAAAGACGACAGTAATATTTGCCCATGTGTCTTATTTGTTCAGTGGCAAAATACAGCATACTAGCATTTTCAGCTTTCCTGGGCTGGTCAGACTTTCCTGGGCTTTAGCAATTCTGTGTTCTCCCAGAGCTTCAATGTGTAACCACAGAGGAGGAGATGGCTTTGGCACAGCAGCCTGTAACAGCAGCAAGCGGGACAAGGTCCAGAGACAAGGGGCAGGAGAGCAGGGACTTGGCGTTGCAGGTGGATATGGGACGTGCATCACAAAGGGAGATGGGGAACGAGACAGCGATGGACCACAGAGCTGCAGAGGGCATGGCTTCAAGGCATGCTCCACTGAGCCCTGTGTGTACAGCATGTACAAGAGTGACTGCAAGAAGGCAGCATGAGAAGCATGCTAGCTGGTGGCTCACCTTGCCCAGCATATGAACATTTGCCTCCTCCCAGAACTGTGTATCGCTGCACTTGTGGAGATACCAGGAAGCACGGGGGAAAGCAGAAGAATGAAATACAGTGATAGTCTCCTCTCTCAGAAGTACTTGCCTCTGCTGCCCATGTCTGTGCCCTGAAGACCACTTCAGTGGTGTTTGTTTTTCCACAGGCTGAGATAGTCTGGGTGCTGTCAATTATAAAACATGCAGAGTGCCTGGCCGGGTTACTGGATTCTCCTGCTGCAAGTTTTAGTTAGGTTAGGTTGAAATATATGGATGTCCTTCACGTATGAAGATGGATGAGTACTCTAGATTGCAGGTTCCCCATGTGTCATGCCAGATGTCATGCTCGGACCTGAAATATGGTGGAGAGGGGGGCGGGGAGTAGAAGTGAGCTGATTTAGGCAGAACCACTTTAGATAATTTTTCCTTCAAAGGTGAAATGGAAAGCCACTGTATAGCAGTATAGCTTGCCAGTTTGAATCCAGCCCAGCTCAGTAATCATGGAGGCTGCTACAAAAGGAGTTGTTCAGTTCCATCCAGTTTTGGCGGGCAGATGTTCACATCAGAAAACCCAGCACTTCAAATTGACTTCCTTGTTAGCAGGCTCTGCAGAGATGCCATGGGCTGAATGGGACATTGAGAGCGACTTTACCTGTTGCCTCTAGGCCAGAGTATCCCCAGGATCAGATCCAGGAGAGTCAGTGAAGTTGATCACGAGGTTAAACACTTGTAAGGATCATTACATGCCTTGGTAACATCTGCTCCCAGCACTATTTGTGGCGTACACCTAGTTTCCAGAATATATGGAAGCTGAGATTTTTGAAGTCTGTGCCTTTTTATTTTTTCTTTTTTTTTTTTTTTTAATAACTTGACATTTGCCAGAGACAGATGAGGAACCCTTCTATAAGCGGTAATCTTAAATTTCTTATTCTCCCGTCCTCTTTACTTAATACTGGATGCCCAAGGGTTTTATACACTTTAAATCTGTGTGCGTGTGAGTGTGTGCATGTGCTTGTGCAAGTTTCTGGTGACATCTATGGTAGCCATATCAATCCTCCCTCTGTACTAATCCAGCTCCCTCTTGGACAGTTTGACTAACAAAAATTTACCAACCAAGCAACAGAGCGGAGCAAACATATTAAGAAAAACAGCATCGAATGCAGCCTTGCGAAGAGCCATTGGCATCATTCATCCCACAACAATCTGTACCATACGCCTCTTCTCTGTGAGGCCAGAGACAGCCTTTCCCAGCCTGCAGCCCTCCCACTACATTAAATGTAATGGCTTTCTTCCTGCTCCGTGGCAGTAGACAGGAACTCTTGTCTACGACTTCTCTTCAGAAAAAATTCCCTCCTTTAAAAATTTGGGGTTGACTTTGTAAAACATTTATACCGAGCTTGAGAAATAGCTGTTATATCAAGACTGTTTACGGTCCCTTCCAGAACAGGCTAGCCCCAGGTATTGCTCCCAGATGAACGAATTATACTGTCCATTTTAAGGTGGAGTTATCAACACATCCACTGGGAGCATACATAACTACCAGATAGACCAAGATCTTTTCTGTTCTTTGAGCTGAATATAATTTCAGCCTGTCACTCCTTATCATATCCCCTTTAATCATGCAAAATATTTCCTCCCCTTCTCTCTTTCATCATGTCTGTAGACTTATCATTTTCCCCTTTAGCCTTCATTTAGTTGCAATATTCACATTGTATTATACGTTCTCTATACAATTAAGTAGGGAAATTGTCACCACAGGATGTCTGGGAGGCCAGAAGTATGAATGGGTTCAAAACAGGATTAGGGAGTGCAAGGAGTAGTCCAACAGGAGCCATTAAACTCAGGTATGTATGTAAACGTTGGCTCAGGAAGTCCCCAAGGTATACATTGCTGTGTGCTGGAAGAATATAATTGGGAGAAACATTGCTGTATTTGTGTCGTGTTTTTTATAGCCCTTTAGTAGGACATTTGCTTCTGGCCAGTGTCACAGGTGGACTCTGAGCTAGCAGGATCTTTTGACCTAACACCACTGAGTTTATATTAGTAGAAGTTTGGTATGGGTTGCTTTATCAAATTATAGATAAAACACCTTGCTCTATTGTTACGATTATTAGACAATATAAGTTTAAGATCTGCACCCTGAGATTTATAGCATTGTAGAGTCTTCCTGGACTTCCCCATGGATCTTCTTGATTTAACAGATTGCAATTATTCTTGCTTCTTACTAGTTCAGCATATGTGCTTAAAACAATTAATCTTCAAGCAAGGTCTTTTTGTGCTAGGGGCTGTACAAATCCAGAACTAAAACAATCTGGAAGTATTAGCTGTTATGTTTTCCTGGTTGCATCTCAGTTGTTATCCAAGTTAGAAATCTCAGGGGAATGGGAAAAAGGAACTGATTGTGAGGGGGGATTTTTATGGTCTTAAAATGCACTGTATGGCAGTCCTCTTCCTTCTTGTGCTCTTGACTTGTTTTATACAGAATTTGTTATTACAGTATCCTGAAGATGGACATTTCTGCTTTGTTTTTTTTACCATTAGAAATATTGAGTTTTTAAAGCTTTCCGTTTCAGAATATGAGTCAAATTTTAGCGCAGGGAAAGCAGACTCAATCTCTCCCCTCCATCATGCCCTCTTCCCCCTTCTCCGTCCCCCCAATAAAAAAAATAAATATATATATTCAAGGAGTATTTAACAAAGTGTGAGGAACCAGACTTTTTCTATTTGGAACCTCTCAATTTGATATTAAAACTTCTGCAGACTTAACCACATTTTGGCCCTGGACTTCTCAAGTTGGAACAAGCTGTTCCAGTTTCAGCGTATTGCCCATCTCCCTCCACCCTCTCCCCCTTGCCTCTGCGTGAATACAAACTTTGGGATTTGATGCTCCGTTTTGCCTTGGGTATCATAGAGATGCCAGCTGGTGGACAATGGGTTAAAAATCTGGGGAGTCAGTGAAGAATTACCCTGCTGTGACATGCAGTAGGTATAAAGATATGAGGCTGGTTCTATGCCATTTTGCTCATACTCAAGGAAAAGGAAGGTGTGACTTATGTACCTCCATAACCTATTATTTTGACCCAAAATGCAGCATCAAGGGCATAGGCAATTGCGTGCAAGTTAGGTGTGTGCATAATAACAGCAGTATTAGTATCCTAAGACCACTGTAAGTCAAAACCTGGCTGAAAGGGGTGGTCCATAGGTGTATTTTGACCATCTGCCCCTCTCTTTCTTTCTTTCAGCAGATTTGAAACAGTGAGCCCAGGCTGTCATTATTTTCCTATACGTGGAACTGAGAGAAAAATTCCATATCCATTTGAAATTTTGAGTCTGCCTTTATGTATCATAAAAAAGACCTGATAAAAGAGCACAAGCACAACTTTGTTTGTTTAGGAGGGTTTTTGCTTTTCAGTTCACGTTTAATGAAGTAATTACAGTGAAATACTCTCAAAATTCAAGACCTAATTAAAGCAAAGAATAAAACCTCAATTGATCCATTATTTAGATTGGTGAGAAGTGAGCATAAAGCAGCAATGAAAAAGTTAGTACACTACGGGAGGAAAGAAGCACGCTCCCTCTTGGAGAATACTGATGGGAAGAAGACCTTGGGACGATAACAGCCAGTCAGGGATGCGCTTAAATTATTTACAGAGAGTTCATCTTCAAACAAAGAAGAATGGGGCAAAAGCAAACATATCAGTCAAAAGGATACTTTTCCTTGACAAACACAGGTGTTACCGAATGTGTTTGAATCAGAATCCTCCTTTTGGCAGGCCAGCCCCCAAACTACACAGTAAGAAATGAGCTCTTAACTCACCAGTGAAGTTTTTCTGCCTCCAAATGGGCATCATTTGGCTTGCAGTCTGAGTTGCTACCTGCTAATGCTTCTTTTGGGTGCAAGGTAAGATAGCAGTTTGAAGTCCCGCTTTGCAGATTACATGGAGGTGTTTAGAAAAAGGGATTTATGGTGGCAGGAGCTTGGTTGTGCCCAAGCAGGGCACGTGGCACTCAGCTCTTGGGATGGAGTCATCATTCGCCCTCTCTTCCGCAGTGGCTGGCCAGAAGGAGCTGAGCCATAGGGCAGATCTGGCCCACACAGACCTTCCTGCTTTGATGTCTCAGAAGAGGATGTTTCATTTCCAATAGTCTCTGTAAATCCGCTGGCAAAGCTTTAACCAAATTGCCTTCCTTACCCTTCTTTAGCAGTTCCTGTAAAAAGAATGACAAAAAATGCAACAGTGGTTTTAAGCTCTAAGAAATGACACATTCTGGTTAGGTTCTTTAGTCTTATGAAGACCAACAAAATTATAATAAAGAATTTTGTTGTTCTGAGTTTCCCATATTCCAACACTTACTTACTTAAAACTCATCCTATATTATATTACTTACTAAGTCATCTCTCTCGTTCCTTGAAGTGCTATGTTAAAGTCTTGGATATCTGCTCTCTTGGGTCCAACATCCATTTACCTGCCATGTTATTCCTATTGCATTTATGCCAGTACTCACAGAATGAACCTGTGAGTACTCAGTGCTTCCAAAATTCATCTCTCTTCATTATGTGCCTGATTTCAGGTGAATTCTTTTCAGACCACTGCCCTTTTTGTTTAGACTTAGACTGAAGAAGAGTTCTTGCAAGGCATCTCTAGGAACGGCCTCCTCTGAGCAAGTGCCTTGGACTAGAATTTATATAATTTCTACTTGAATTTCTCTTTTGGGGGAGTAAAATAAAACTGCAAGAAAGTTACAGTCAGATGTGTACATGTAATGTTGGAGTTCAGTCAGTGAGTAAATCTCTGCTGCCCTTCCTCTGCAGAGCTTCACCAAGGGACAAAGCAATTACAGCTCGGTGTGTAGATGAAGTCCCAAACTGCTTGAGATGGTTTCTGCCATATATCAATATATGAAACAGATTGCCAGTTCCTTCTCTGAGAGGCACAGCACTCAGGTTGTTTCCCTAATGCCACTTGGGGAGGCAGAGCAGCCCTGAGTTGCTACCTATAGCAGGTTATAGCAGAAATGCTACAATTTAATCCTTGTAATACCGAACCACTAGTGATTGTTTGGAGCAAGAGAAGGAGAAAGTCTGCCTCCTCCAGCCAGCTGTAGAGGCTTCAGGTCAAGAAGCTGTTTCTCACATTTCTGCTTAACAAATATGGCTTTAGAAATGTGCATGAAAGGCAAAATAAACACCGGCCTTAAATCTGCTTTGTGAAAATGGACTGGTTACGGTCTCAGCTGGGTTTGTATCTGAATGCATACAGAATAAAGTAGGGTAATAAATGCTGACTGCATGGCAGCTTTTGTGTCTATTTCGACAGCTCTCAAAGTAGTATCCCCAAATTCCTCCAAAATCAAAATGTTCCATTTTGCCATTTTCAAAAAAAATGTAATTCTTGGGTTTGTGTCAATTGGAAGCAACTTTTCTTTAAAATAAAACCTCTAATCATTTTTAATTAAATGCTTGAAATAGAAAAAATTATTTGGTTTAGTTTGAAACAAAACTTGTGCTGACATTCCAAAATCACCAGCAAACCGAAACATCAGCCATGAGTGCGCACTATTTAACTATATCAGTGTAGCTAAGGACAAATGACATTCAACACCGTGCCAGCAGCAGTGGTTGAACTCCATAATTGTTTCTTTTATTGTCCCTCTTTGCAAAGATTTAAAATCCCTTGTTACGCAATTAACTCCTCTTTTCTGCTAAAGGCTCTTGTCTCTCTTGACAGCCTCTCTGATTACAAAATGTCTGCTGCAAACTCAGAGTGGCAGCAGATCCGAGAATAGGAAATCCACTTCCTCCGGTCATTACCTGAGCTGATTGGAATGTCTCTGAGCTGTAATGGACAGAGGAGGAGGGTGGGTGGCCAGAGCTCCTGCAAACATTGGGATTCCCGATTTCTGTCCTCTAGCTTTGCTTTCTTCACCCCTTCAAATTCCTTCCCTCCTTCCTCTGAAATGGCATATTCCGGAGGAGGATGGGGCAGGTGCCACTGGCGGAGGGAGCAGTGTTTTCACTGAGGAGGTTGGTTCAGCTCTTTCTTGTAGCTGGTGGCAGTTTTCCTTCTGCTCACTTCTATCTCGGAGATAAGCCCCTTGCTCTGCTTTTCATTGTCAGCCATGAAATCAGCTACCATTTCAGAGCACCTCTCAGTAGTTTCCAAATGCCTTTGACGCATTTTGCCTTAACAGGAGACTGCTGAGAATAGCTGCTAAATCTTTAAATCTGGTTTCACACTTAGTCGTCTTTGTGGCTTTAAGTTTGTTGCTAGCATAGCTGGTGTTCCAGGTCACCGAGAGCCTGGGATTAATACCCAAACACTTGGCATTAATACGAGAGACTAGCAGTTTTACTGAGCCACTCCACCCTGGCTGGGGATCTAAACTAACTAATTCTCTGAAGACTTGCCCCAGAGTGCTCTGTGTCTTTTGTATAAGGGATGGATTAGGGGGCAGGGGAGGGTGTGTGTGTGTGTGTGTCTTTCACTAAGACCTTCTGAAGCATCAGGGAGAACAGTAAAGTTAGGATGTTACTGCACCATCATTTCTGTCTTGGCAGGAAACATGCAAAACTTTTCATCAGGACTGGGCAAAGGTCCTTGTTTCCACTGAATGTTACAAACACACTGACTTGTTGCTACTGTCTAAAGACTCTTGATGCTTGTTTCTACATACTTTCCTTCCACTTGCAGCATAATGAAACCGCTCACTCAACTGGCTTTTCTCTCCCCTCCCCTTCATCTCCATCTGTCCACTCCAGGTGGCAGCTCATCTGGATGATAGTGTACCTTCGGTATCATGGCTCTTGCATCAATGATAGTTCCTATGCACAGCTTCTGTTGGATGTGTCGCAGATTAATTATTCTGAGTTTTGGAAAACACCGGTTAAGATGGGCAGGAGAAGAAATGTTTGGATTTGACCAACTACTTAACAACTCTAACTGTATGCAAAACTCTAAAACAAGTGAATTTTGTTTTTGTGCATGTTTGGGTACAGGTTGATTTCATGGAAGTATTTTGCTAAACAACAAACTGAAAAGGACGGTTGTGTATTACGTGGCAAACTATCTGACCAACTGCAGTCACCTTCTGCAACTTCTCAATTGACCTGGGGTTGACGTGCAACTTCGTCAAATTCTCAACTGACAGCAGAATTTGCCATAAAAGATAAGGGCACAAATTTTCTGGGGGTAACCAGATGTTTCCATGGTGGGAACAGCAAATGGAATGTTTCCAGAACCAGCAAATACTTGTCACACTTGTTTTCTAAGGAACAACATTCTCCCTCCGTATCCTAAGGCTTCTTGGTTCTCATTGTCTGGCCCATCCTGTGTTAGATAAACATTGCTGACTCTCAGCAGTTTCCAGACTCCTTTCTCATCTTTTGTATCTTTCCCCTACAGCTGTGACACTAAAGCAGCTCTCCTGAATGCCTTCTCATTCTTTGAGCATCCTGTCATAGTACCCACTGAACGTTATTATAAAGCCCGATTTGAAACCAGTATTGACTCTGCTGTTGAATGAAAGGCTAGGCTTCATGTCTTCTTTTGGTCTTGTCCCAGCAAGAGGGACTAGGTGTGTCAGGCTTCCTTCCTGCCTCTAGGCAGCAATCGCTAGCTGCTGTGTGTGGAGGGGAGCAGTATTTCCCATTCCCTTCACTCCTTGCCACAGTTTGAAATATCCTGCCAAAAGCTCCATCTCTGGTCCAGCTCTCGAGGCCATCTTTGTCCTGCAGAACTCATTACTTTGCCAGCTGCACCTGCTTACAGTTTGGTAGGCCAGAAGCCTCAGAGCTAAATTATTACCAAATTTATTAAGAAGTTACTGTCCTTCCAGGGCTTTTTGATTTTCAGATGCTGCTACCCTTGGTTTGGCCACTGTTGGATGCCAGTGGGCTTGGCTTTTATTTTTTCACATCGGGAAGAAGAAGTTAGAGACCTGTCAGCAGATCTTCCTCATGCTCTTCAGCAGCTTTCTCCCTAGATGCTCTGTCCTTAGCCACCAGCTCTGCCAGCATTGCTTCTTAAGTCAAGCAAATTTGCTTTATTTTACCCTATGTTTTGCGCATCTTCCCTTTTCACCCCCTTGCACCTCTCTAAGCCCTTGCCACGTGTCTTTAAATCTCTCCTTATCTCTCCGAAATCTGAGTTGAGGGTAGCTTCCTACAGCTCTACGCTCTGTTCTTCACTTATGGTCACACCTGCTTATCCATGCATTTGCCATCTCTGCAGATCTGCAAGCCACTCTTAGGTGCGAGGAAACTGTGTGTGTGGCAGTGCTCCCCCAGCACACATCCCACTTCTTTCTCTGGAGCACATCGCTGAGCTGCTCGGTCAGTGGAAGAACCCAGGCACTCCACATCACCTGCTTGTGCAGGTTTCTCTGCAGTGTCTCCTCTCTCCAACTGCTGGCTGAGTGTGTGGGGAGGGGGCTGGCAAGAAAGGATTATATTCATTACAATATTAAATAAATCAGGTGGAATTAGCTCTGAGCAGAAAGCAGCAGCTGGCTTTTGCAATGTTGTGACAGGCTCTGCCAATTATGCAATGCAAAGAGAAACTGACTTCCATGCCTCCTAGGCCATGACAAGCCTGGGAAGGCGATTTGGCAACTTCTTATGATCTTGTCCAATAGATCATAGAAACATAGAACGGTTAGAGTTGAAAGGGACCTTAAAGATCATATAATTCCAACCCCCCTGCCATGAGCAAGGACACCTTCCGCTATACTCAAAGCCCCATCAGCCCAGCCCTGAAGGGGCTTCCAGGGATGGAGCATCCACAGTTTCCCTGGGCAACCTGGTCCAGTGTCTCACCACCCTGACAGGAAATAATTTCTTCCTAATTCCTTCTAATCTAAATCTACCCTCTTTCAGTCTAAAACCATTATCCCTCATCCTACCGCTACACTCCCTGGTAAAGAGTCCCTCCTCATCTCTCCTGTAGGCCCCCCATAAGTACTGAAATTCCACTATAGGGTCTTCTGAGAGCTTTCTCTTGAAATCTGTCCTCTGTCTGAGCCTCTGAGAGCCTGTCGCCTCCACTGAAGAGCAGCCACTCTTCAAGCCTGGTCTCCATCAAAGCTACAACAGGGACCTCCAGACTCCTCCAAACACCCTTATGGCCCAACACAGGAGCAAGAAAGAACTTGGTTAGCTTTATTCTTATTAATATAGTGGACTATTGATTTTTACTGGTAGCTGTGCTGTGGTAGTTTTTTAATGCTTAGAGCAGCAAAATGAGGCCATGTTACCAACACCATGGCGCTTGCCCTAATTACTCTGCAAGGTTAATTTGCTGAGGCTGCGCGGGTATGTGTGCCTGACAGATTGATTCCTTTGTATTATATTAGCTAAGGGAGGACACTGAGTTTCATATGTATATGGGGGAGGGTGAACAATTAGATGGAGATTTTTTGCTCTGGTAGCATAGGCAGGTCAAGGTTATGCTGAAATGAAATTGTAGCTGAAGCACAAAGGGTAAAAACCCTGCTAAGAGACACCAAGATGGATCAGGATGAAAGATCTTGAGGAGGAGATGGATTCCTTGAATTCAAGTGATAATGGCCTTGTAGGGAGTTCAGCCTTGACACAAGAACAATAGTGGTGTATATTTGCATGGGTATGCTCAGAGTTTTTAATCTTGTTTGACAGAGTGTGGCTGTAACTGAAAATTTAGAATCTTACTTTCAGAGCTACAATATGGAGCTGTGTACAGTGGACACAGGACTCTACAGACAGCAACCTGGAAATTCAGCTATTACAGTAGAAATGCTAGATAACGGTGTAGGCCTAGGTCATAGCTGGTCAGACTTCTCAAGAGAACTTCTTTACCTTCTTCCAAAAAACATCATACCTAAATTCGTATGTGAGGAGTTCCTGCTACAAGGATACCATCTTGCTAACCTTGAAGAAAATGAAATAGCCCCGTCTGCTGTAGAAGAGACTAATCACCAGCCAAAGATGTTATGCAGCATATCTCAGCAGACATATCAGAGATATCTCAGCAGAGCAAGGAAGAAGGTGGTGCAATAACTGAAATGACAAGGTGGTGATTCCGAATGTGCTTGTGAAAGTGGAGCCAGAAGATGAGGGTAACTGGAGACGACCATGACACAATGGTACATGTTTCCTAGTAGTAACCAGGTGAGCATATTCACCTCACAGTAATGTCCCCAGGTCTTGCCAAAGAAGCAAGTACGTGCTCATCAATAAGCTGTCAACCTGGGAAACTCTGCTCTAGTGACGATATAGAGCAGTGCCACAGGTCTGAGTGGATCTCCAGGTTTTGTTCTGGCCAGAACTTAGAAGCTCAATATAGACATAACTCACTCAGGATTCGTATTTTCAACCTTCCATGGAAAGCTTAGCTTAGGGAAGAAGATTCCTGATGGGTTAGTAGGGCAAGCTCTTCTTTTGCCTTTACCATAACCTCTTCCCCTGCACAACATTAGTGAATCCTGCCTTGTTATGATTTCAGACATAAATCTGAAATTCTGCCTGCTTAAAGATGCCATAGTACTTGTCGTAAGAGTAAAGGGAGCAAGGCAAACTTCTACTCGTGGGTAATTACATTCTGCTCTGTATCTTCTCCATCAGCTGTAGCATAGAATGAATTATTATTTTTTTTTCTGCAGCTAGGAGCAAGCAGGACAAGAGGTGTACTGGTAAGAGGTTTAGTGTTGGATTCGGTCCCATCCAGTATGTTACATGATGCCAAATTTCAAAATGAACTCAGCATTACGTGAAACCAGTTGGGAAGGGTGCACCCCAAAGAACTGCCTGTGGTAATGATCTCTCACACAGACCATGTTAATCAGAGGATGGAAAGAAAAGTTTCTTTTGCTTTGCATTAATTTAGACACAGTTTGTGGAAAGGATTTGAGTGAGGTGAGTAGGAGGATGAAAACTTCCCTGGTGCATTTTGTGATTTAAAAATAATAATAAAAAGAAACCCCTTGTGTTTTGAAAACTCTATTAAAAGAAATGTACTTTGGCAGAAGAACAACATGAAAGAGGAGAGTAAAGGCTTCAGCAAGGTGAATCAGAAAAAAAATTGTCTTTGGGGCCAGCTTTAGGGAGTATAGCTGGGAGCTGAAGGAAACAAATGGCTTTGCAGTATCTGAAGTAAACGAAGCCAGCTCAAAATATATATTTATTTGTAGTGGCCAGTTACCTTATGCTGACCATCAGCGGAGGCTGAGAAGGAAATGGTATCCCCTTGCAGACCCCGTGGCAGAAAGCAGCAGCTTTTGGTTGTCATGCCGAGGCTCACATGCCCCATTGGGCTGGCAGTGTGAAAGGCAGATTGCTCAGGAAGCTCATGAAAATCACCCCCAGTTCTAGAGGAAATGCCCTCCGTTTCCAGGACCACCTCCCCTCAGCCTAGGGCAGAGGACGTGATTTGGAGTCCCTAAAAGCAGAGCGGCATTTTAAAACCAACATGTTATTTGTTGTGCAGGGAAAGGAGGAGGGAGGTTTCTGCCTTGTGCTCCCAATAAAGGTGGCAAATTTTAGAGATAAACAGTGGAAAAGGGAAAGCAGAGAGACTAACATCTGAGAGACTAGTGGCAGGGAAGAGCAGAAATCTGAAATGCTAAAGATGAAATGTGCTTTATGTCTGTGGAAAGGTGGGAACTGTGACAAACTCAGACCTGGAGCTTATGTTTTATTATATATTTTCCCCTTGACCCCTGGAGAATACACAAATAAAATCAATTAATGGGCCTTGAAGAAGAATCACTTTAAACTGTTCAATTAAACCCCGCAATGCAGAGACCAGAAAGGAGAGGGGGGAAAAAAAAAAACAATAAATACGTCTTAAAAAATGGACTTGTCTGAGGCGCCTGGGCCCCGACATGCACCATTACTGACGGATCGAATCACACTTCCATTAACACCATAATCTTATAGACTCCACAGGCCGTAAAAAAGGGATTTACTTTAATCAGGTTTGGTTAGGGCTGAATTTGAAAAGCGCTACAAGTGAAATAAAACACGACCTCGTCCCCCCTTTGATTTTCTTTCTTCTCACTCTGGCTCTCTAATTTACAATTTGCCAGCCGCCAGCGGTTCCTTCCTAATGGCTGTGATCCACTGGTGTATGTCGCGCTCTCTCCCTTATTGTGGCGGAAACGATTAGGGAGAACATAGACCTTTCATTTCCGTCCCCACCTCCCACTTCCCTGGACAAACGCCCGGGATGTAGCATTTCCTTTCACACAAGCTTTAGTCCTCCATGGTTTTGTGTCCCACACCCTTTCCCTGGCTGTCCTGGGGTTAGTATTTGGTCACTCAGATTGCGGCTGGGAAGGGATTGGGGATGAGGAGGATGCCCATCGGCTTCTAAGCATGAGTATTGACCACTGAGGAGACCAAGAAGCCACAAGGTGTCAAAGTAACGGGTTTTACTTCTCTTACCATCTCCTTTTTCGTTGCCTCTGCTCCATGTTTTAGTCTGTCCAGTTTATCCCGTGGTGCCAACTAACTGTTGTGATTCCTGTGCCTTTATTAATTCATCTCCTTTCCAGGGCAAATCCAACACGCTCTGTATGCGAAGAGCAGAGCTATCGTGTGTTTGCTTCTTCTGCCCTGACCGTCTCACTATCCCTAGTGATAAAAATACCATATTTTGTGCTGTTTAGAGAGGTGTCTTAGTGGGATGCTTGCCAATGATAAAGGCGGTTATCTTCATTTTTAGTCAGCCTGCTGTCTTCTACTGGGTTATGTTGTACTTCTCTAGAAGTCACGTTTCTGACCATGGCAATGTAAGCACTCAGATGGCAGCAATGAGAAACTCTACATCACAAGGTCACCTTGAGCTTGCACCTGTAGGAACAAAAATAAAACAGAAAAAAGAACAGTCAGTTGGAAGAGCTGCTGCTGCCAGTGCCCATGTGCTTTGCACTGACCTCTGACAGGGTCTCCCACGTGCTATGACATAACTGGCCTGTTTGGTGAGAAATTGGTTGGGTAACGGTCCTGGGTACAACACAACAAAATTAACTCATAGCATCTGTGCAAGACTGCTAGGTCAGCTGTGGTGTAAGATTTGCTTTGTGATAGCTGACAGGTGTAGTTGGGTGCCCAGCATGGTGCCTGTGGAAAACTCACCTAGTTGTTTCACTGAGTTGCAACTCCCTGAAATTTCCCCTCTTTTACCTTACATTCGCTCTTTCTGCCCCGACACACAACCCACATATATGACTGAAGATGCTGGATATTAGGAAAAATTTTTTCATCAAAAGGGTTATCAGACATTGGAATGGGCTGCCCAGGGAGGTGGTTGAGGCACCATCCCTGGAGGTGTTCAAAAGATGGGTTGATGTAGTGCTGAGAGATATGGTTTAGTGATGGTGTTGCTTCTTGTTTGTTGTGCGGGTGTCTATTTTTGTCAAAATTAGGTTGATGGTTGGGCAAGATGATCTTTAAGGTCCCTTCCAACCTGGAAGATTCTGTGATTCTGTAAACTACTTGTGTTTAACTGGAAAATGCTACCCACACACTTCTAGAAAGGCATACACACAGACTGGACTTACTCCTCAAGGTTTTAATGATAAAGCTGTTATGGAAAAAAAACAAAACAACAACAAAACAGCCAATAGCAGGAGAACAGGTTAAGGATTGCACGGGAGATCTGGTTGGGTAGCCACGCTTGACTGCCTGAGATCTGGAAAATGGAGGAAACACTATTCCTTAATCTAGTTGGGAAAAGCTGGTACTGGAGAGCTGCACTAGAGGGACTGCTCTTTTAGGTCGGTAGTGAGTGATGACTCCTAAGGCAAGGGTGAAGGAACATGCTTGATAAGGAGGGAAACCCACCAGAGTGCATTTGTAAAAATAGGCTGCAAAATTTACATAGCCCTCCTAAAGGCAGGGAGAGGGTTTTGAAGTTGTTCCAGTTGAACCAGACATGAAGAATGACAGATGAGAGAGGGGAGTACAGTCAGAGGAAAGGGAAGAAGTGGAGGGAAATACAGGGAATGGGAGAGCGATATGGAGGAAGAGAATATTAGCAAAGAGTAATTTCAATTTAAAATGAGATGCTGAATGGGAAAAAGACTTACATGGACATTATAGGCATTTGTGTGTGTACATGTAAAAGAGGGGAGAGAGAAGGGGGAGGAACTTCAGGGAGGGAAGCAAAAAAGGAGGCTGAATGAGAGTTTGGTCATGGGAAGGCAAGGCTAATGTTAGCAATTGATAAATAAAGGCAGGCAAAGGGGAAAAAAAAAAAAGCATAAAATTCACTTAAAAACTCTCCAAGTTTAAAAGCTCCCCAGAGGCTTTGTAATAGAAAAGGGCTTTTAAGTGCTATTTTTTTCCCCTGTTTTTCCTTTGGGGATGTCTCAGAGGGATGATTTATTGTCTAATGTATTTAAAGTGACAAGGCCAATTTTGGCGAGCTTGCTGCAGTAGTGCCAGCAGCACTTTTCATGGCCCTGCAGAACACACCCTCTGCTGATGACTCTTTGACGTGGGACCGTACCACAGAGCTCTGGCAGCAGAGTAAGCCCCAAGACAGGGAGATACACTGGCAGAGCAGTCCGGCGGGGAGGCAGCATCCCAGTGCATTCCTGGTTTAGCTGGTGAGAATGGAAGAAGCTGGTGTAACGATGGAATGAGAAGATGGTTAGAAGCTAACACCAATTCCTGCACCCAAGAAAACCGGTTTTCAGGTGCACTTTGAAGACGGAGCTCGCTCTCCATTCCTTTTCCATGCTGCCTTCTGCTACAGCAGCTGGCTTGTAGGTGTGCCACAGCCCTGGCTTCTGCTAAGCTGTCTGCAGGCCAGTTTGGGCTGTTCCTAATCACTGGTGACTCCTGGGGTGTTACCTTCTTCTCTGGGCCTACTTCTGTGGAGTCTTGCCACTGAGGCATGACTGCAACCCTGTTCTCTTCATGCCATTACAGCTGCTGCAAGAAATAAGCCTCACCTTCTCAAGGAGACTTTAAAAAAAATCTCAGGGCTGAGGATTTTTTTTTTTTTAATATTGAGCCTGTATTTACTTTTGCTCTATTACACTTATATTTATACCCCTTAATACAATTCCTCTACCTTCTTGGTATTTACACACTTGTAGACGGTTAATCTTACCCCTTGCCAAGCAATACATATTTAATTATTTTAATCTCTTCTCATATGTCAGTGCTTTCAGACCCTTAATCATTTTTTTTTTCTGCTGCTCTTCTCTGTATTCCCTGTGCTCATCAACATCTTTTGTAAATGCATGTTGCCCAGAATTGAGGGCAGAATTCCAGGTGCTGTCCTGCCAGATCTGTACAGAGGTCCAGTACCTCCTCTCTTTCTGACATGGTTTCTCTGCAGATGAAGTACAGCATTATGTTAACCCTTTTTTTTTTTTTTTTTTTTTTTTCTCTTTTATCATCGTCTTGTGTGACCTCACAGAAGATTTTTTCGAAAGTAGAAAATGTCATTGTCAACTACCTTTACAACTTAAGTCCATTTTTAG